>NC_133649.1:245594973-245739004 GCF_009905375.1 Apium graveolens | reverse complement strand
TGGCACAAATAACTTAGGATGTAGCTTCCTATCGTGCCACCTCTTCACCTTTTCCTTATACATTTTGTTATTCTCGTACGCTTGAAGTCGAAATTCATCAAGTTCATTAAGCTGAAGCATTCTTTTCTTACCAGCTGCATCTAAATCCAGGTTCAACTTCTTCAATGCCCAGTAGGCCTTATGCTCAAGCTCCGCAGGTAGATGACATCCCTTACCGTACACCAACTGGAACGGTGACATCCCAAGTGGAGTTTTGTATGCTGTTCTGTAAGCCCAAACAGCTTCATCGAGCTTTAAAGACCAATCCTTCCTTGACGGACAAACAACCTTCTCTAGAATACGCTTTATCTCTCTGTTAGACACTTCCGCTTGACCATTTGTTTGCGGATGATAGGCAGTAGCTACTCGATGATTCACATTATAACGCTGCATCATAGAAGTGAACTTACGGTTGCAAAAATGCGATCCTTCATCACTTATGATTACCCGAGGTGTTCCAAACCTTGTGAAAATTTGCTTATGAAGAAAATTTAGCACTGCCTTTGCATCATTTGTCGGTAAAGCTTTAACTTCGACCCATTTTGAGACATAATCGACTGCCAGCAAGATGTACTGATTATTGCAAGACGAGATAAAAGGCCCCATGAAATCGATTCCCCATACATCAAAGACCTCGACTTTAAGCATCACATTTAATGGCATTTCATCCTTCCTTGACAAATTTCCCACTCTTTGGCAACGATCACACCTTAAAACAAACTGATGAGCATCCTTGAACAAAGTAGGCCAGAAAAAACCTGCTTGTAGAATACGAGCTGCCGTCTTCTCACCTCCATAGTGTCCACCATAAACCGTGGAATGGCAGTCTCGTAATATCCCCTCCGTCTCACAGAACGGGATACATCTCCTGATGATCTGGTCAGCTCCCTGTCTAAACAAATATGGTTCATCCCACATATACCACTTCACCTCATGCAGAAACTTCTTCTTTTGGGCGGATGTTAAATTAGGAGGCATTATGTTGCTGACGAGATAGTTTACAATATCTGCAAACCATGGTTCTTCCTCCTGAATTACAAACAACTGCTCATCCGGAAAAGATTCATTGATTAACGTCCTATCTTGTGAAGTAGAATCGGGATTCTCCAACCTAGAGAGATGGTCAGCTACTTGATTCTCAGTACCTTTTCTATCTTTGATCTCTAACTCAAATTCCTGAAGTAAAAGCACCCAACGAATGAGTCTCGGCTTCGAATCCTTCTTAGAAACCGGATAGCGAATAGCTGCATGATCAGTGAATACTGTTACTTTCGTACCAAGCAGATAAGATCGGAATTTCTCAAAGCCAAAGACTATAGCCAAAAGCTCCTTCTCAGTAGTGGTGTAGTTCAATTGGGCACCATTTAAAGTCTTACTCGCATAGTAGACCACATGGAAGAGATTTTTCTTGCGCTGTCCCAGAACTGCACCTACCGCATAATCACTCGCATCACACATCATCTCAAACGGTTCTGTCCAATCTGGTGCTGTAATGACTGGTGCCGTGATCAAACTCTCCTTGAGAGTCTCAAATGCTGCCAAACATTCATCATCAAATTTGAACGGCACATCTTTCTCAAGCAAATTGCACAACGGCTTAGATATCTTTGAAAAGTCCTTGATGAATCGCCGATAAAAACCCGCATGACCAAGAAAACTACGGATTCCTTTCACAGAATTAGGTGGGGGAAGATTTTCAATGACTCCCACCTTGGCCTTATCCACCTCCAGACCCTTGCTAGAGACCTTATGCCCAAGGATAATGCCTTCACGCACCATAAAATGACATTTCTCCCAATTAAGCACCAAATTAGTTTCCACGCATCTTTTGAGTACGGCGCGCAGATTATTCAAACATTCATCATATGAGTGTCCAAAGACGGAGAAGTCATCCATGAACACTTCGACGTTATTTCCAATCATGTCAGAGAATATAACCATCATACATCTCTGAAAGGTGGCCGGTGCGCCACATAACCCAAACGAAACTCTGCGAAAAGCAAATGTGCCAAATGGACAAGTGAAGGTAGTCTTTTCCTGATCCTCTGGTGCAATACAAATCTGATTATACCCGGAATAACCATCCAGAAGACAAAAATACTCATGTCCCGCCAATCTGTCAAGCATCTGATCAATAAATGGAAGAGGGAAGTGATCCTTCCTTGTGGCTTTGTTCAATTTTCTATAATCCATGCATACTCTCCATCCTGTAACTGTTCGAGTAGGGATGAGCTCATTCTTTTCATTTGCGACCACAGTGATACCTCCCTTCTTAGGTACACATTGTACGGGGCTCACCCACGAGCTGTCAGAAATAGGATAAATGATGCCTGCATCTAGCCATTTCAGAATTTCTTTCTTCACCACCTCCTTCATGATGGGATTCAGTCTTCGCTGCTGTTCCACAGTTGGCTTACTACCTTCCTCTAGCAGAATTTTATGCATACAATATGAAGGACTTATCCCCTTGATGTCTGCTATGGTCCATCCAATAGCCGATTTGAATTCTCTCAAAATCCTTAAGAGCTTGTCTTCCTCACTACCTGAAAGGTCAGATGAAATAATAACTGGTAACGTAGATGAATCACCTAAAAAAGCATACCTCAAGTGTTCAGGTAATGGCTTGAGCTCCAAGGTAGGTGCTTCCTCTATTGATGGTTTGAGCTTCCCTTCAGCATTCTTAAGGTCAGAAGTACCAAGAGATTCAAATGGTATGTCCAGCTTTCGCTTCCAGGGAGAAGCGTTCAGATATTGTAATTGCTCGTTGCTATCTTCATCATCGCTGTCAAAATCCCCCACTAAGGCCTTTTCCAATGCATCAGACATTAGCATGTGATCGAGTTCCGAAGTAACCGCAGAATCAATCACATCTACTTTTAAGCACTCCTCATCTTCTGTAGGGAATTTCATTGCCTTGAATACGTTGAAGGTCACATCCTGATCTTGGACCCGCATAGTAAATTCCCCTTTTTGCACATCTATCAAGGTACGGCCAGTAGCCAAGAAAGGCCTCCCCAAGATTATGGGAATCTTCTTATCTTCCTCAAAATCCAGAATAACAAAATCTGCTGGAAAGAAGAGCTTATCCACCTTGACAAGCACATCCTCAACTATGCCCCTTGGGTAAGTAATGGAACGGTCAGCCAATTGTAGCGACATGTATGTGGGTTTTGGATCAGGCAGATCCAGCTTTTTAGAGATCGACAACGGCATCAGATTAATGCTTGCTCCCAAATCACAAAGGCACTTGTCAAACGTCAGATTGCCAATTGTGCAAGGAATGGTGAAGCTTCCTGGATCTTTCAGTTTTGGTGGTAACTTTTGTTGCAGAACAGCGCTGCATTCTTCCGTGAGAGCAACGGTTTCAAGGTCATCCAGTTTCACCTTCCTTGAAAGAATAGTCTTCATAAACTTCACATAACTAGGCATTTGTTCCAGAGCCTCAGCGAAAGGTATATTGATGTGAAGTTTCTTGAACACCTCCAGAAACTTCCCGAACTGTCTATCCAGCTTTTGTTGCTGCAATCTCTTAGGAAAAGGTGGTGGAGGATAGATCTGTTTCTCCCCTGTATTAGCCTCAGGCAGAGTGTGTTCAACAGTAGTCTTCCTTGGTTCCGCCGCTTTCTCCTTTTGCTTAGATTCTTCATCTCTAACTTCAGCTTCGACTTCCTTTGCCTTTTCAGCATCAGCCACTTTTCCAGACCTTAAGGTAATAGCCTTGACTTGCTCTTTAGCTTCCTTCCTGCCTGGTACTTCCGTGTCACTGGGAAGAGTGCCAGGTTGACGATTGAGCACTGTATTGGCTAATTGACCAATTTGATTTTCCAAGGTCTTGATAGAAACCGCCTGACTCTTGCACAACAGCTTAAGTTCCTCAAAATTAGCACTAGTAGGTGCAGCTGTACTTCCCTGTTGAGGATATGATTGCCTTGTAGCATACTGCTGTGGTTGCTGGAATCCAGGTGGGTTAAACTGTTTACTCACTCCTTGCTGATATGGTGGCTGAATAGCATTCTGATTATTCCCCCAGCTGAAATTTGGATGATTTCTGTTATTAGGATGATAGGTCGCTGGCATAGGCTGTTGTTGTCGCTGATAATTATTCACATACTGAACAGATTCGTTGACAAGAGAACACTGATCCGTAGCATGAGAACCTGCACAAAGCTCACAGACCATAGCTATTTGATTAACTCCATACGTAGCCAAAGAATCAACCTTCATTGATAGCGCTTGGAGCTGGGCTGCAATAGCGGTGGCTGCATCAACTTCCAGAATACCTGCTACCTTGCCTGACGTCATCCTCTGAGTTGGGTTTTGATGCTCATTTGCAGCCATCGTCTCTATAAGATTATACGCCTCAGTATAGCTTTTAGCCCATAAGGCGCCTCCAGCTGCTGCATCGAGCATGGGCCGAGATTGGGCCCCCAAACCATTATAGAAACCAGTGATCACCATCCAATCCGGCATTCCATGATGTGGACATTTTCTCAACATTTCCTTGTAGCGTTCCCAAGCCTCGCACATAGATTCTGTAGGTTGCTGCGCAAACTGAGTAAGAGCACTCCTCATAGTAGCAGTCTTTGCCATCGGATAAAACTTCACCAGAAACTTTTGCGCAAGATCTTGCCACAGAGTGATGGACCCAGCTGGTTCAGAATGTAACCAGTCTTTAGCCTTATCCCTCAGTGAGAATGGGAAAAGCCTCAACTTGATAGCCTCATCAGTCACGCCATTATACTTAAAAGTGCTGCAGATCTCGACAAAATTCCTTATGTGCATGTTGGGGTCTTCAGTTGCCGCTCCTCCAAAAGAAACAGAATTCTGCACCATCTGAATAGTGCCCGGCTTGATTTCAAATGTGTTAGCTTGAATAGCCGGATGAAGGATGCTTGACTGAATGTCATCAATTTTAGGCCGAGAAAAATTCATAAGAGCTGGATCAGCTTGAACAATACGATCTCCCATGTTTACTGGTTCTTTCTGCTCAGTTCCTGAATCCGAATCCTCAAAATCTAACTTCTCCGGAATATCAAGAACTTCGTCTGTCTCCTCAGCTGTATCTAAAGTCCTCTTGCGAGCACGAGAACGAGTTTGCATAAACGCTTGCTAAAGTACCTGAAACACAACCAAAAAGAGTAAGTAACTACTACGTCCTAATCACTGAGTCCTAATGACCAATGATGGTAAGTACATAAACTAAACAAATACGCCGAGTCCCCGGCAGCGGCGCCAAAAACTTGTTAGGGCGAAAACACGCACTAATATTCACGCAAGTATACGCGTTCGCAAGTAATATAGAATACTTTCTAGTTCGTTCCCTCAGAGACTCAGACTAAATTATTGTCTAATTAAACTCACTCACCAATGTATGATTACTTCTCAATGTTAAGATAATAACACTTAAAATTGTTGATTAAATATTAACTATAATTAACTACTTAATTAACCACTTAACTAACACTTCAATTTATCAATAATAAAACACTCATGAGATCACAACTTCATTATTACTTCCTTCTATAGCCATTGTTATTACCTTTAGCATGTGACAGTGATGATATTAATCGAATAACACGAAACTGATAAAAGCCAACTTTCATTGTACTAATACCATTCTACCAAGCATCCACAATTAAGATAGAAGTTGAATAGTCATCAATTATGTTGAGTTCCTATATGTCTACAGAAATTGACAACACAACGATTTAAGCACAAGTTATTCCTTTTGATTACATAGGGCAAATAAAACTGTTAGAGTTACCCACTAATCATGCACAACGTACATGAACCTATGCTAGCATGGCAAGTTCTAAATCTCAAGATCCACCGTCGCTTCACAAGAGATTAACACCCTATCTTATATGTTCGCGACGCACATAAGACGAATACGCACAACCAATACTAGATATCATGCAATCATCACACACTAAAGTATTAAACAATTAACTAAAGAATTCCATAATAAATCCATTGCAACCCCACGATCACGATTAGCCCATAATAGAACTTATCGCTATCATGGGTTCATATGAAATCATGATAAACAAACACAAGAAAATAATAACTAAACTAATTATATTAAAACAGAGTACGTCACAAGAGTAAATAAGTCAAGCAAGAAAACTAGCATCCAACGTTACAACGAAACAAGAATCACAAGAAAATATGCTTCCTCTTCGTTACGGTGTGCTAAATCGGTCTTCTTCCTTATCTCCTTCGTTTCTTGCGTAAAACACAATCTAAAACATAATCCCCTTCTTACTTTTTGTGAAAACGTCTCAAATCTACTTATATAATAGTCCCATAAAACTCAGATTACATAGAAGTTGGAAGCCAAACAGAAGTAGAAGTCTAAAATAATTCAGCAAAATTCCCGACCCTGCGCGGCCGCTCAGCATAGCTGCGCGGGCGCGCAGGTTGCTGCGCGGCCGCTCAGCATTGCTGCGCGGGCGCGCAGGCCTCTACTGGAAAAAATCCAGGTTTGCTCCGTTTCTTCGCCGTAATCTGCCCGTTCCTTTCCTCTCGCAATGGTGAACACATGCCAAGGCTTATTCTTGATGATTCCTCCCCCGAAATGCAACTAATACCCTGAAATGCATAAACACTAGAAAAACGCATCAAATACACAAAATACTTGATTTCAAGACACCAATTTAAGCCATTTTAAGACGTTCTAAGTGGTATAAAATGCCACTTATCAATAAGCATCCAGATAACTCCAATTAGTATGAGGCCTTTTGGGAGGATGCCCAAAACCAAAACCGTGAGGGCTCGGCCCAGAGCGGACTAATATCATACTAATGTAGAGTTAGGCCTGCTCAGCAAGCCCAACAAGTTGTATCATAGCTATGGTTGAAACAGTCCATAACAATCTCACGTGGGCTCCAGAATGGACCTAGGAAGAGGCAGATGGGCTTGCCCCAGAGTGGGCTAAAGGAAAAAGGCAGACGGGCCTTCCAATATGGGCCTAGGGGGAGCAGATAGCCAGATGGACTTTCAGTATGGGTCGAGGGGGAGCCTGGTCACACTGAAGGAGGCAGAATCGACAGGTGTCGGGTCCGATGTGTGAAGGGGGAGATTGTTAGGAGTTGTCCCACATCGTTTGTGGGAGGGGCAGTTTGCTAGGATATTAGCAGCCAGACAACTCCAATTAGTATGAGGCCTTTTGGGAGGTGCCCAAAACCAAAACCGTGAGTGCTCGGCCCAGAGCGGACAATATCATACTAATGTGGAGTTAGGCTTGCTCAGCAAGCCCAACAAGTGGTATCAGAGCTATGGTTGAAACGGTCTATAACAATCTCAGATGGGCTCCAGAAGAAACCTAGGAAGAGGCATATGGGCTTGCCCCAGAATGGGCTCAGGGAAAAGGCAGACGGGCCTTCCAGTATGGGCCTAAGAGGAGCAGATAGTCAGATGAACTTTCAGTATGGGTCGAGGGGAGCTTGGTCACACTGAAGGAGGCAGAATCGACAGGTGTCGGGCCCGATGTGTGAAGGGGGAGATTGTTAGGAGTTGTCCCACATCGTTTGTGGGAAGGGCAGTTTGCTAGAATATAAGCAGCCAGATAACTCCAATTAGTATGAGGCCTTTTGGGAGGTGCCCAAAACCAAAACCGTGAGGGCTCGACCCAGAGCGGATAATATCATACTAATGTGGAGTTAGGCCTGCTCAGCAAGCCCAATAATTGATAGTCACTAGCTACATGATTCCTTAGTATTTGAAGTCTCTTGATGCGGCTTTCCCTAGCCATAGATATTTACATGCTTAGCAGTTGATGGGCAGATCTAGATAGCAGTTGATACTATTTCCTCATTTAGCAGTCGCAGACTCACTTCACTTAATCTGAATTACATGACATCAAATATTTACACTTAGCCACCCTATTATAGATTATCTATCTAGTCAACATGACTTCTGAATGAATAACTGCGTTTTTATTTGTTTACATGAGTCTTATAGAAAATGTTACATAAACCCTATCAGTTGATGGGCTACTCCTTCAATGCATATCCCTTAGGATGGTTAGTCATAGAAGTTACAAATTGCCTTAACATAATTATGTAATGTGATTTGTTCATCATCATAATTTAGGCTTGATTCCTAACAATCTCCCCCAATTCACTACGCCATATATGGCCTATCGCAATTGTTTGATTATAAGTGTTTCAAATTTATGTTACCTTAGCTACGTTAATCTTAGTCTACCGCAATATTGCACAATTGATGTTACCATAGCCTTTTCAATGTGTTACTATAGCTAGTAAGTATTACACATTTGTAACAGATGGGAACATGTGTTACCTTAGGTTATTTATGAATAAAAAAATTTCCATTTAATAATAAATAAATATATTTATTTATTTGACTTTAAAATTAAGTAATTTAATTTTATTTAGCAAAAAAAAATTTAAGTAATTTAAAATTAGCTAAAAATTTAAGTAATTTAGATTATATCATTAATTTGTTATTTAAAAAATATATTTATGGTCAAATAAATAAATAATTAAATATTTTTAATATTAAACTAATTGTTGGTCTTAATATATAAAAAAAATTATATTTAATACAAAAAATAAATTATAAATAACTCTATTATATGATGCTAAAATTAATTAATTTTAAAAAATTAAAATTAATATAGTACCAAGTAAGTGATATTATTTTTAAGTATTTTCTTAAAAAGTTGGATATAATTTATATTAAATAATTTATTAATAAAAAGTTGAAATACAAAGGAGACCAAACAATAGTTTTTAAAATGGTTGGGCGGGCAAATATTTGGAGAAACGGCATTCTTTTTGCACAGGCGGGTGATACAAATTTTTTAAAGCAAATCAATTACTCTATCACTCTAAACATTTCTTATTTTTCTACCTACCCTCCTTCTCGACTTTTCTTCTGGGCTTTGCTCTCTCACTCGGCTCATTCTTTCTTTCTCTATCCCTCGTTATTTAAGGAAAATGAGAGTCGATTTTATTCAATTATGAACTAAATTTTCACGTATTTGTGAAAATGGGGATGCTTAATTAATTTGTTCTTCAATTATACCTAGGGTTTTATGTTTGAATTGGAATATTTTTGTTTTTGGACTATTTTTGTTAATTTCTCTTTTTTGTTTATGGTAAGGGATGTCATTTACCTGCGGAGCTTGAACATAAGGCTTATTGGGCGTTGAACAAGTTGAACCTTGATCTAGATGCAGCTGGGAAGAAGCGAATGCTTCAGTTAAATGAACTTGATGAATTTCGACTTCAAGCGTACGAGAACAATAAAATGTACAAGGAAAAGTGAAAAGGTGGCACGACGGGAAGCTATCTCCTAAGTCATTCGTGCCGGGGCAACAAGTTCTGTTATTCAACTCTCGTCTCTGACTTTTTCCGGGAAAGTTGAAATCAAGGTGGTCTGGACCTTTTATTGTCAAAACTGTGTTTCCACATGGAGCGGTGGAGATTTTTGAGAATGATCCGGGCCAAGCATTCAAGGTTAATGGTCAGCGATTGAAGCATTACTATGGGGACACGGTAAACCGGGAAGTGGTTAGTGCCGTTTTATTGTCAACTTGATCGAAGTACTCTACGTCAAGCTAACGACGTAAAAGAAGCGCTTCTTGGGAGGCAACCCAAGATTTGTGACTATAGGAACCCTTAGAAGTTAGTAACCTATCCAAAACCACAAAAAAATCAGAAAAAAATTGGGTAGGAATTTTTTTTTCCAGAGACCCCTTTGGCGCCCGCTCAGTATATCTCGGCGGCCGCTCAGGAGGCTGGACGCCCGCTCAGGACAGCTGGGCGGCCGCTCAGGACCCGACTGTCAGAATTTTTTTTTGCCTTATAAAAAAATCCAAAAAAATCAGAAAAACCCAAAAACAAAATACAAACCCACAACCCACGATTTCTTTTACACAACCCACATTTTATCTCCCACAAACCCCACTCCTACTCTAATTTTAACCCTAATTCCTACCCTGTATATACACACAACTCCTCCATATACACTCCCATATACTTTCAACTTTAAAACTCTCTCCTACACTCAAAACACAACTCTTAAACACTTTTTCTCAGTTTCAATGACACCTAAGAGATCCTGAACTATTGATAGCAGCATCACCGTTCCTACTGCTGATTCTTCGAGGGGAACTGTTGCGAGACCTCGTTTGATGGATAGGGCTGCTGAGGAGGAGTATACTAGGCTTCTGGCAAAGCCGATTTTGAAGGAGAGGGGATTTTTACCATCGGGGAGAGATGGTGAGTTGTTACCGATGATTGCAGAGAAAGGGTGGATTTGTTTTTATGAGTCGCCGGAGGCGGTTCCAATGAGTGTGGTTCGCGAGTTTTATGCGAATGCCAAGGCTGAAAAGAATGGGTTTACTGTTGTTCATGGGCTTACTGTGGATTATCAGCCGGAGGCGATTCGCCGTGTTATTGGGCAGCGACAACGGAAGCCCACGTAGGAGAATTGGAATGAGAAGACCCCCGCGGACTTTGATTTGGATTTGATTTGTGCTACTCTCTGTCAGCCGGGCACGGTATGGAAGTTCAAGACGGGAACTAACGATTATCGTTCTTTTCCGGCGATTGCGATGAATAGGTATGCCCGTGCATAGAATGCCTTTATTTGTGCTAATATTTTGCCTACTTCGCATGCACATGAGGTTATAGTTGAGCGAGCAAGGTTGTTATGGGGGATCTTGAATGAGGAGTATTATGTGGACCTTGGGGAGTTCATCTACCAAGGGATTTTGAAGTTTTTGAGGGGGGCGAAGTATATGAACATCCCTTATGCATCTACTGTCACGAAGCTGTACAGAGCAGTGGGAGTTCATTGGCCTTCTCACGAGCAGCTACAGATGCCGACCGCTCCTATTGACTCAGCGACTCTGAATGTGATGCAGGAGTGGACGGGTGGAGAGCCCGAGGAGCATGGTTTGGGATATCGTCTTCCAGGAGGACGTCCATCAGTTGGTACTACCATGGCTAGGCCCAGTCAGGGTCGTGATGAGGCAGGCTCTTCTAGAGCCCAGGAAGGTGCTAGGATGGCTGATGCCCAGTATAGGAGGCTGTCGAGGAGGATGGAAGCGATGTATGAGTCGCAGAGTAGGTTCGCTCAGGAGCTCACCCTTGCACTTGGGACTGCTTTTAGAGGCCTTGGAGCTGACATCCATTGGCCCATTTTTGGTGAGGACTCTGCTTATCCGCCTCCTGACAATCCATCCTCTGAGGGTGATGATGATGATTTCTACGAGTAGGTATACCCTGTGTTCCTTTCTACTACCTTCACTGGGGACAGTGAAGATTTTAAGTTTGGGGGTGGTAGTTAAGGAATATTTTTGTGTGTGTGTCATGTAGTTGCATATTCATGATAGTTTAGTACATATAATTGCATATTTTTGTCATATATAGTTTTTTATTTATTTTATTTTATAACTTTATTTATCATGTCATTTAACTCATGCATATACCATTATCCCTTTTGCGTTGCTTTACCGATTGATTTATGATATTGATGCAAGTGTAGTGATAGCGTTAGAGTGATGATTGAGTCTTGTAGGTTGACATGCATGCTAGAAATACTTGTAATTTCACTAAGTTTTAGAGTATGTTTAAGGACTAGATGGTTGTCATGGTTTGATGGTTTTTGAGGTTAATCTATTGATTATGCTTAGAATTTATGATAGGCCCTTAATGATAAAAGGCATTAAAAGAAAAAATTAGAGTAAAAAATTGGAATTCATTGCTAATTGTGGCTAGGCGTCAAATGGCTAGTAGCCGGCTCGTATTTTTATGCGAGTAGTCTAGGGTTGAGCAAGATGGAGCGAAACGCACTTGCTCAGAAATTTGAAAAAGAAAAAAAAAGAAAAAAAGGGAAAAAAAGAGTTAATGCATAATTGATCCCGAGTGGGCTATTTGGTATTCGAGTTATTAAGTTCTTAGGGGACTTTGTGCCTAGTGACCTAAGGCTTTTATAGTCTGGGATCCGCTAACCTAACGCTCGCTAAATGGATGCCATTGCATAAGTCTTTTGTGGACCTCACTCATTGCATGGTCAAATAAGCATTTGTTGTTTTGTGGAATAAAAGCATGATTCCGTAATAAGCTCCAGTGATCTTGAAGTGTTATAAGTCATTTTGTGCCTAGAATTTATTCTTCGTATAATCATGTGATTTCCTTGAGGATAATCGAGTTATGATAATTGATCTAGTTTCAAAGCATATCTGTTAAGCATCCGCACACATCACGTTTCTAGTTGTATGTTAGTTTATATGATTTATTTGATCTTTATTCGCCTAATTACATTTGTTGAGATGTTATGAGTTGGTTGGTTGAGTCATTGTGAGGGGGATCGCTGCATTTCATGTAGATTGCATTCATGCATGTTTTTGTTTTATTTTTGAGTCTATGACGCTTGAGGACAAGCATCGATTTAAGTTTGGGGGTGTGATAAGTGGCATTTTATACCACTTAGAACGTCTTATTATGACTTGAATTGATGTCTTGAAATCAGGTATTTTGTGTATTTGATGCGTTTATCTAGTTTTTTTGCATTTCAGGGTATAACTTGCGTATGTAGGAAGAATCCATCAGAAATAAGCCTAGGGAAGTGCTTGGCATTGGTTGTGGGAAGTTAGGAGCAGAACGCAGCAGAAATCGGGAGCAAAATGAGAAATTTTCCGGTAGCCTGTTGGGCGGCCGCTCAGGATGCTGGGCGCCCGCTCAGGGGCGAGAAATTTAATACTGATTTTTTATAATCCTTATTCTGTTGGACTTCTGAGACGGCTGGTTCTTGTGGGCTTCTATATAAGTAATTCTCAGAGACGTTTCACAAAAGCGTGGTATCAAGCAAGGAGCAAGGAAAAAAGGAAGAAGACCGTTTTAGCACATCGCAATGAAGAAGAGGACGCATACATTTTCTTGTGATTCTTTTATTCGTTGTATCAGTGGATGCTAGTTTTCTTTACTTTGAACCTTATTACTCTTGTGACGTACTCTGGTTTTAATAAGTATTTTTATTAGTTTATATTGTGTGTTATTATCATGTTTTCATATGAACCCATGGTGACGATGAGTTCTATCATGGGCTAATCGTGATCATGAGGTCGTAACAGATTTACTATGGACTTCTTTAGTTAGTTGTTTAATACCTTAGTGTGTAATGAGTGTATGATATCTAGCATAGGTTGTGCTTATTCGTCTTATGTGAGTCGCGGAACATATAAGATAGTCTTTTAATCTCCTGTGAAGAGACGGTGGATCTTGAGGTTTAGAACTTGCCATGCTAGCATAGGTTCATGTATGTGTATGCATGATTAGTGGGTAACTCTAACCGTTTTACTTGCCTTGTGTAATCATAAGGAATAACTTGTGCTTAAATCGTTATGTTGTCAAATTCTGTAGATATATAGGGTCTTAACATAATTGATGCCTATTCAACTTCTATCTTAATTGTGGATGTTTGGTAGAATGGTATTAGTACAACAAAAGTTGGCTTTTATCAGTTTCGTGTTGTTCGATTAATATCATCACCGTTTCATGCTAAGGGTAATAACGATAACTATTGAAGGAAGTAGTAATGAAGTTATGATCTCATGTGTGTTTAATATTGTTAATTCAAGTATCAATTAAGTGTTTAATTCTCGTAGTTAATTGTAGTTAATAACTAGTTAATCAAATCTAAGTGTTATTGTCTTGACATTGAGAAGTAATCATACATTGGTGAGTAAGTGTTAATTGAACATAATTAGTCTGAGTCTCTGTGGGAACGAACTAGAAATTATTCTATATTACTTGCGAACACGTATACTTGCATGAATTATTAGCGCGTGTTTTATGCCTAACAAGAAGTCACAGTTTTACTCACAGATTGCTCTATGGTTATGACAAGTTGTTGTTTCTCACATGTAGTGGGAACCTCCAATTGAATTGGAGGGGATTTGACTAGGTTACTGTCATGTGCACCAGTCTCAAACCCTTGTGCTTCTTGCAAAGCACTATCACATGAATGTGGTAAACTTGCCTCTCTCATAGCAGGGTCATTGGAAATTATACTCCTAACAGCAACTGCTAATGTAATTTCTGCTAGGGTTTTGAGGGAAGTTGTTCCTGGAATAATTATCTCCAATTGAATTAGAGAGGATTTAGATAGCTCCCCCTCAGGAGTACTACCCTCAAACCTAATAGCCTATGAAAGCTGATTTGCACATGAAGGTGTATTTGTGACATCCATGGGGTCTTCAGTAAAAATTGATGAATCCCCCCATGATTTTGATGGTGTCATCAAGGTCTACCCCAGCTAGTAGCCTCTCACCATCTAATTGTAGTGTCTGGGTGGTGAGCAAGATTTCTTGAACCAAGTTACTTGATTGAGCTTGCACTTGAAGAATAGATTGAAGTGCTGTATGTGAAGAAGAAATTTATGAGATTAAGAGTTGTTGGTCAGAAGTGAGTGTTGGCAGCTCCCTTGAGTGGATGAGGGAGCTTCAATAGATGTGCTCTCACTGTGTGTGACATCCTTATTTCTCCTACCATACACTTGAATTTGATCAAGTGTTGGCTGTGCAAACTCTTTACAGGGTGCATTGGGGAGAATGCTCTTTTCAATAGAAACACCCTATTGAGAGGATGCTTCTAGAGTCTGTTTTGTCCCCATTTTTCAACTACATCCTTTTGGGAGGATACAGAGGTGGTTTGAGTGGTCAGCTCAGATTTCTTACGCTTCTTTATTCTCTTGACCAGTGGTGACTCAACTTATGTTTGTTCCTCACCTTTCTCATTGATAACAGTTAAGATTATCTCCTTTCTCTTCTTTTTACTCACCTCATCCTTTTGAGAAGATGAGGTGGTTGGTTTTTTAGCTGCTAATGGTTTTGAAGAAATAGGCTCAACATGGGTAGGTTCCTATGAGTGTTCCTGTGTTTGTGCTTCCACACCCAGGAACCATTGTTGCACTAGGTTGACTTGCACTGGTTCTCATGTCTGGCATAGAATAAAGATAGGTCTTAAATCTTTCAATCATGAAAGGTGTTAACTTAAGACCCACCGGAACCATATTCTTAGTAAAAAGTGATCCAAATAGAATTTTGGATACTTGCTTACAGTTGCCAATTAGTGAGCTATTTACTCCTTCAAGCATATGTATGTCATTGACTTTATGGTTTAAAGCAGACATTATGAATCTAAATAGAAAAATTTCCTTACCTCTTGACTCCAATGGCATTGTTAGCCTAGTGCTCAATTCTTACAGTATGTAGTGTCCTACATTGATCTGTTTGTTGTGAGCCATTGAGTAGACCAGCTTCTGGACAACACTTGATATGTTGTCAAACCCTGATTTCTTGCAGGTGAAAGCCCTTATCACTGAGTCACAAAGAAAGGACCATTCCCTCCTTAGATGCTTCTTATTCATGATGGCCAGGTTCATCTTCTCAGAATAATTGGCGAAGTCCATGAATTCATGCAGCTCATCCTGAGTTGGAGCCTCCACCAGCTTGTCAGTAGGAATTCTCAATGCCAGATTGACATCATTTTCAGAGATCTCCACATGTTGTCTCTTGATTGTGCAGGTTATCACAATTGATCTAGCCTGGTTCTCATGCACAATTGTTCTTGTTGTTGCTGAGTTCCAAAAGTCTCCTAACACATCAAATAAAGTACTGGATTAGCAGTTAGAGCCCCTACAAAGTAGATGTCAGACAAGAACTTGACAAAGCATTGGAAAGTTTCAGGTGCTTGGTTTGCATCTAAGAATGCAAGAAAGTTAGTCTCTTTTGGGATGAAGGGTACAATATTGTTGGCTACCATTATTATGAGTATGAAGTTTAATGCGTAAAAGAAATTATTGAGAAAGGAATGAAAACGAGAGAGAAATCGATTTTGGATTGAAAAGCTAGGTTACTTGAGTTCTCGAAGGTGTAAGTATGTATATGTATCGAGATGTCTGGGTATTTATAGTAAAAGCAAATGACTTATCGAGAAGTCAAAAATAGACGTTAGGAGTACACTTATCGAGAAGTCAATTTGAAAATGAATTACATATCGAGAAGTCATTTTAAATTACTCTTTTAGAGAACTAAAAATTAACTTATCTAGATGTCAAATAAATACCCAGTTTGTCCAAAATCGACTGAATTGTTTCCAATTTTTATTTGAATAAATCAAAATAAAATTAGAATAAAATTGCCAAAAGTATTTTACCAAAAAAATTTATTAAATTGAACTATTTCAGTTCTGAGTTATTGATAAGTCTATACTTGTAGAGAACTCTGTGAGTTAACACTACTAAAGAACTCTATAATGACTTATCGATAAGTCATAATAAAGCTTATCGAGAAGTCACTCGAGAAGTCAGTAAATTGACTTATCGAGAACTCACTCGAGAAGTCTTAGAATGACTTGTCGATAAGTCAATTAGACTTATCGAGAACTCAGTTTTCTAAATACTTTTGATCACTTTGATTCTACCTTGGTTTATTTCTACATATAAAAGATGTAAATTAACAGCTAGATAGTTTGCTTAGAGTTTGAAAAATTCTAAGCTAAATTTTTGTTTTTGAAAAATAAATATGCAGGGATTTCTGAAATATTTATAATTCATATTTCAGTTAATTTCCAATTAAATCAATTTAATTTTGATTTACTAGAAATTAATCTGCTGCAAAACATTAGCTGAGTTCTTGCCTTAGGTTGAAAAATTAAGCATTCCAATTTCACCTACAAGTCTAGTAAAAGTTGCTTCATCCAAAGGTTTTGTAGAAAATGTCAGCTAATTATTTTTCTGTTGGAACAAAAATGAGCTCAATGGTGCCATTTGTGGCATGTTCTCTAATAAAATGGTACCTTACATCAATGTGCTTTGTTCTAGAATGATTAACTGGATTAGCCACTATAGATATAGCACTAGTATTTCACACATAATTTGAATTTTATGTAACACTAGGCCATAGTCCATTAGTTGATTTCTAATCCAAAGCACTTGAGCACAACAACTTCCTGCAGCTATGTATTCAGCCTCTGCTGTAGAAGTTGACACAGATTGTTGTTTCTTGCTATACCGGGATACAAGTCTTTGTGCAAGAAATTGACAGCTTCCACTAGTACTCTTTCTGTCAACCCCGCATCCAGCAAAATCTGCATCTGTGTTACCAACAGCTTCAAAACCAGTTCCCTTAGGATACCATAATCCCAATTTTGGAGTCCCCTTCAAGTATCTGAAAAAATCCTGTTTATAGCCATCAAATGTGATTCTTTTCGATTGGCTTGAAATATTGCACACAAACATGTAGAAAACATGATGTCTGGTCTACTTGTAGTTAAGTAAAGCAATGATCCAATCATCCCTCTATAGCTTGAAATATCTACACTTTTGCCCTTTTTATCTTCATCCAACTTTATTGCTCTAGACATAGGTGTAGATGCAGGTGAACAATCAACCATACCAAAATTTTTCAATAAACCTTTGAGATACTTAGTTTGGCTGATAAAGATCCCATCACTTCTTTGACTACCTTGAAGTCTAAGAAAGTAACTTAATTTCCCCATCATACTCATTTCATATTCACTCTGCATAAGCCTGGAGAATCTTTGTAAAAGCTTTTCATTTATAGAACTAAAGATGATATCATCCACATAAATCTGAACTAGGATCATATCATCAACATGCTTCTTGTAGAAGAGAGTCTTGTCTATAGTGCCTCTAGTAAAACTATGTTTAAGTAAGAATTCTGACAATGTATCATACCAAGCTCTAGGTGCCTGCTTTAGTCCATATAGAGCCTTGAGTAACTTGTACACAAAATCTGGAAATTCTGGATCTTTAAAGCCAGGTGGCTATTGCACATAAACTTCTTCTTCTAGCTTACTATTTAGGAAGACACTCTTGACATCCATTTGATACACTTTGAAATTTGAATGTGCAGGAAATGCTAGAAAAATTTGTATTGCTTCAAGTCTTGCAAATGGAGCAAAAGTTTCATCATAATCAATTCCTTCTTCCCGTGAGTAGCCTTTTGCAACCAAACTTGCCTTGTTTCTGGTAACTATATCATTTTCATCCATCTTGTTCCTGAACACCCATTTTGTTCCAATTATACTTCTGTTCTTTGGTGCAGGAACTAACTCCCAAAATTTGTTCCTTTCAAACTGATTCAGCTCTTTCTGCATGGAAGATATCCAATCAGGATCCATTAGAGTTTCTTCAGTTTTCTTAGGTTCTAATTGAGACATGAAGCATGCATGTAGGCACTCATTAGCAGTTGCACTTCTAGTTCTCACACCAGCAGTAGGATGACCAATAATTATTTCTCTAGTGTGACTTCTATCCCAGTTTCTTGTGTGAGTTTATTGACTTGTGCCTTCATCATTTTCTTCATCATTGGTATGACTTGTAGATCCTTCTTATCTTTCTTCCCCTGAGTTTATGCTATCAAATTCGGGTGTTTGAGATAAGCTTCCATTCCCATGATTTTCCCGTTCAGTAGTCTCTTTATTCAGCATCTGTTATGCATTAGCTTCATCTTCTCTATCAGAATCACTATCAACGTTGAGATTTTCAAATGCAAGGGCTTCAGCTTCATTATCATCAAGGCATTCCAAGCCTATACACTTGTCATCATCCAAAGTCACATCTGTGCTTTCCATAATCTCCTTTTGTTCTAGAACATAGACTTTGTAGGCAGTTCTCTCCAATGAATATCCCAGAAAAATTGCTTCAAAAACCTTAGATTCAAAATTTCCCACATATTCAGAGTTGTTTTTCAAAACATAACACTTACTACCAAACACATGAAGATGTTTCACAGTAGGATTTCTTCTAGATAAGATTGAGTAGGGTAATTTTCCAAGATTCTTGTTAATGAGATATCTGTTTTGATTATAGCATGCAGTGAACACAACTTTTTCCCAAAAACTTGTTGGAAACTTGGCATCTTGCAACATTATCCTAGCAGCTTCTATCGATGTTCTATTATTTCTTTCAACTACCCCATTTTGTTGAGGTGTTCTAGCAGTTGAGAATTCCTGAACAACGCCTTTGCTTTTACAGAATTCACTCAATGTTGCATTCCTGAATTATGTTCTACTATCACTTCTCAATCTCTTTACACAATTATGATCTTCAACTTGTTTTTCTATCTTCTTGATGTGCTCAATTATGATGTGTGGAGTTTCATCTTTAAAGTGCATAAATTCTACCCAAGTGTATCTTGAGAAATCATCCACCATCACAAGTGTATATTTGTTTCTTGAAATTGATAAGACATTTACTGGTCCAAATAAATCCATATGAATAAGTTGCAATGGTGCACTTATGGAATTCACAGTTTTTGACTTGTGACTTGATCTTTTCATTTTTCCTTTCTGAAAAGCTTCACAAAATTCAATTTGAGCAAACTCTAGTTTTGGCATGTCTCTCACTAACTCTTTCTTGACCAAGGTGTTGATTTCTTTGATGTTCAGATGTGAGAGTTTCTTATGCCATAACTTGCTTTGCTCTAGATGCCTTGGTGTAGAAGCAGAAAATACCATCCTCATTTGTTGAGTCCAAGTCTGCAACAAACAAGCTTCCTTTCCTTGCTCCTTTTAGAACAACTTCATTGGTTTTCTTGCTGATGAAAATACATTCTTCTTTGTCAAATAAAACTTTAAAACCTCTGTCTGCAAACTGGATGACACTGAGAAGATTTACTTCAAGACCAGCTACCAATGCTACATCATCAATGCCAATATTTCCAAAAAACAATCTTGCCATATCCCATTGTGAATCCTTTGCTGTTGTCTCCAAAGGTCACCAAAGGGCCAGCCTTCTCCTCAAACTTTGATAGCAGGGCCTTATCACCTGTCATATGTATGGAACATCCACTTTCTATGATCCATATGACCTTCTTCATTTTGCCCTATGATTTTGATGAGGATGACTCTCCTTGCTCCAAGGCCTTTAGTGCATAATTTCCAACTTACTCATCTTCATCATTATCAGAATCATCCCAACTTCTTCCCTCTGTAATATAATTTTTGCTTTGCTGTTTCTTCAGAAGAGCTTCATACTTTGCTTGTAGTTCAAGATAAGCTTTGTCTTTCTTTGCTTTCTTGGATTTCCTGCATTCTGTAGCAAAATAGTTTAGTTCATCACAGTTGAAGCACCTTATCTATAGATCTAGTTTTGTAACCATTTTTGTTATCAGATGTGTACTTCCCTTTTCCTTTCCAGCTGCTGTCTTTGTTGAATGATTGTCCTTTACCCTTGAAGAATCTTGGCTTCTTTACTCTAATATTAGAGAACTTTCTTTCCAGATAGGCCATTGACTGATCAAGCTCATCAAGTTCATCCAGGGTGTAGAACTCATCTTCTTCCAATTCCAGTAAGTCTTGTTCCTTTGAATCATTGTTTCTTTGCTCACTTGCTGAGGCAACTGGAGTCTGGGATCTTGGCTCATCATTAGAGGTCTGGATTTCATTGACAATTAGAGCACTTGAACCATCTACAATATGCCCTTGACCAGCTCTTAATGATTTCCTTTGAATCATCTCTTATTCATATGTTTTTAAGATTTCATACAGAACTTCCAGAGTTATTCTGCTCAAGTCTCTCCCTTCTCTGATTGCTGAAATTTTCTGTTCCAAATGATCAGGGAGTGTAAGCAAAAATTTCAAGTTCACTTCTTCAGCTTCATAGTATTTGTCATGGAACTGCAAGTCATTTATCAGCTTGTTAAACCTTTCAAACACATCAGTGATACATTCTTTTGACTTAGCCATGAAACCCTCATACTGTGAAATCAATATCCTTCTTTGATTAGATCTAACTTCCTCAGTTTCTTCACAGAGTATTTCAATCTTTTCCCAGATCTGCTTAGCAGTGTCACATTTGACAATGTTATTGTACATTACATTGTCAGTTGACTCTATCAGGATCAATTGCAAGCCACTTTCCAGGGAGACTTTTTCTTTTTCAGGCTCAGTGTACTTAGAAGGATCTTTAGGAGCATAATAAGATGGAATGACCATATCACCATCTGTAGATTCCTCAACTCTAACCATAGGAGTGAAGGGACCATTTTTGAGAATCTGAATTTATAGTGGATTGGCCATCCTGATAAATAACAACATTTTCTTCTTCCAAAGAGTGTAGTAAGTTTTATCAAAAATAGGGATTTTGATGCTACTGATTTTCTGTGTATTCATTCTTCCAAGATCTTGAATCTTTTTGCTTTCAAATTTTGCTCTGAGACCACTTGTTAGGTAATGAATTACACATATAAGGGGGGGTGAATGTGTTTTTGTGTTTTTATGCTTTTCTTGAAGTGTTTATGGTTATGAACAAAGTAAATTAAATCTTGCAGTGAGATGTGTTAAAACTATGATTAAACAAGCAATAACAGTGAACACAAATCTTTCAAAACTCACTTAATTTTATATTAAAATAAAGAATGTTTTTCCACAAAATTTCTAGGCTCTTTGTTGATAAAGAGCTTAGCTTCTTCCTTGAGAGAATAAAAGATTTTTCTGATCTAAATTGTTACATCTAACAAAGGACCAGTGTTAACTTTATATGATAGTTAACTATTGGTTTACACAGTGTGTAATAAGAGATACTAATTACTTTAGTAAACTGTCACTAATCATTCCATTTTAGGAAAAGTATATCTTCCATTTCTGGCTTAGCATATCTTTGCATACTGTATTAACTTTGATCTTCCTTTATCAGTTAATCTTCACCCTTGATCTTGCACACTCTTCAAGCTGCTTTTTGTAGACATGTCAATCCAACTGGTTGAATTGTTTGTTAATTGTTAATGTTGGATATTGAACCGGTATGTACTTTGTACTTTGAGTTTTATCTCAAGATCTCCAGTTTGGTATATAGAGAACTTGACATCTTGATAAGTATATTGGCTTATCGAGATCTTTCATTACTCTATAGTTTATTTGACTTGTAGAGGTCTTTGAGTTCTCTAGAAGGGAATTTAGCTTGTCGAGACCTCTCCGCTTCATGTCTTCACTTTGGCTTATAGACATCTTTTATTTCTCTAGTGACTAATTGACTTTTCGCTAATTCAGAGTTCTCTAGTGATATTTGACTTGTCGATATCTCAGATTTCTCTAGTGATAATTGACTTATCGATATCTCAGAGTTCTCTAATGATATTTGACTTGTCGATAACTCAGAGTTCTCTAATGATATATGACTTGTCGATAACTCTGAGTTCTCTAATGAAGAGATGACTTGTCGATATCTCCAATCTTTGTGTATTCAATTTGGCTTGTCGATATCTCTGAGTTCTCTAGTAGCTTTCCTGAGTTCTCTATAAGTCATTCTGGAGTTCTCGAATGACTTCTCTATAACACTAAATATGTGACTTGTAGAGATCTTGACTTAGAACATTTTCTCAAAACAGATTTATTCAACTCCAAGCTTCTTCATAATTCTTCCGAGGCATGATCTTCTTAATCTTCTTCCAGATAGAATTCTTAGGCTTGATACTGTTTAGAGAAAAAGACTCTAATCTGCCCTTGATCATTTTTACAGACTTTAAATGTTACAATACAAAATGCAAAATAAGATTATAATACAACTTACTTAGGGTTGTCAATTTGAATTAGTCTTATTATGGTACAGGAATGTCTTGCACAACAATAATCCTCTTCATCAGTAAGGGAATTTCATGGCATTGAAGACATTGAAGTGGCATCCTGATCCAAAACCCTCATAGTAAGCCCGCCCTTTTGCACATCGATTAAAGTTCGGCCAGTAGCTAAGAATGGTCTCCCCAAGATGATGGGAATCTTCTTAACATCCTCAAAGTCTAGAATGACAAAATCAGCAGGGAAGATGAGTTTGTCCACCTTAACCAAGACATCCTCCACTACTCCTCAAGGATAAGGGATGGAACAGTCAGCTAGTTGCAAGGACATGTTTACCGGTTTTGATCAGGCAGACTAAGTTTCTTGAAAACGGACAAGGGCATCAGTTTGATGCTAGCTCCGAAGTCACACAAACACTTGTCGAAAGATAGATTGCCAATGGTACAAGGTATTGTGAAGCTTCCTGGATCTTTAAGCTTAGGAGGAAGTTTCTGTTGCAGCACAACACTGCACTCTTTCGTTAGAGCAACGATTTCCAACTCCTCAAGTTTTAGCTTCCGAGATAGAATACCATTCATGAACTTAACATAGCTCGCAATTTATTCTAGAGCTTCTGCAAAAGGTATGTTAATGTGCAACTTCTTGAAAACCTCCAGAAACTTAGCAAACTATTTATCGAACTTTTGCTTCCGAAGTCTTTTAGGATATGGGGAGGCACATAGACTTGTTTATCCCCTATATTCTGCTCTGGAGGAGTGTTTTCAACAGCTTTCTTCTTCAGTTCCACCACGTCATCCTTCTGCGAAGCCGTTTCAGCAGAATTCTCACTTTCTGGAAAAGGGCAGGGCGCGGGTGCGCCTGCCTTCTGGAAAAAAATTCAGAATTTGCGTTTTGATGATTTTGGGGGCTCGTGACCTTTCCAGACCTCAGGGTGATTTCCTTCAGCTGTTCTTTAACTTCTCTCTTTCCTGGATTAGTCTCCGTGTCACTTGGAAAGGTTCCTTGAGGTCGGTTCAATAAGGCGTTATCAATCTGTCCTATTTGATTGTGCAGAGTTTTGATTGAAGTCGCTTGGCTCTTGCACATAAGCCTCAATTCCTCTAATTCAGATTTTTCATTAGAAGATTGATCGGCACCTCCATGAGATTGCTGTTGCATTCCCTGTGGCTGAAATTATTGCCTTGGTGCATACTGTTGTTGAAAACCAGGAGGATCGAAAGGCTTGTTTCCAAAATGCTGGTAAGGCTGTATCCATCTCCAGAATTCCTGCTACCTTGCCTTGTGGTAGCCTCTGAGTTGGATTCTGATATTCATTCACAGCCATCATCTCAATTAGCTCATAAGCTTCCTCATAGCTCTTAGCCCATAAAGCTCCACCTGATTCTGCATCGAGCATAGGTCTTGCCTGTGCCCCCAAACCATTATAAAAGCAATTGATCACCATCCAGTCAGGCATTACATGATGAGAACACTTCCTAAGCATCTCCCTTGTAGCACTCCTAAGTTTCACATAAAGATTCACCTGATTGCTGCGCAAATTGAGTTAGAGCATTCCTGATTACAGTTTTCTTTGCCATAGGGAAGAATTTAGTAAGGAATTTCTGAGCAAGATCCTCCCATGTCGTAATAGAACTGGTGGTAGAGAGTGCAACCAGCTCTTAGATTTATCCCTTAGAGAGAATGGGAAAAGTCTCAGTTTTACAGCATTTTCAGAAATAATATTGAACTTAAAGGTGTCACAGATCTTGATGAAATCCCTAATGTGCATATTGGGATCTTCCGTCGGAGAACCCCCAAACTGGATTGAATTATCTTCCATTTGAATCGTGCCAGGATTGATCTCAAAGGTATTAGCTGCGATAGATGGCCTGATAATGCTAGATTGAAAGTCATTGATCTTTGGCTGAGAATAATCCATCAATGGTTTCGTTGCTGTTGCTGGTTCTCCCATTGCAATAATCACTTCTTCTTCAACTTTTTCAACTTCGTCAAAAACTTCTTCTTCAAATTCTTCGACTACTTTATCTTCTTCAACTTCGCCCAGTGTTTCCTTACGAGATTGAGAACGTGTTTGCATACACGCTCTCTAGAGTACCTGAAACACAACAAAGTAACCTTATAAGTAAAATAATATGAGTCAGTGAACTTTAATGACCACTGATGTCAAGCACATAAGCTAAATTTAACACCGATCCCCGACAGCGGCGCCAAAAACTTGTTCGCAATAAAATATACGCAAAAATACATGCAAGCGTACGCGATCACAAGTAGTATAAGATTTAAGTCGAGTTCGTTCCCATAGAGACTGGTTTAGGTTAAGTTCAGATTACGCACTTATGCAATAATGTATGATTATCGTTCACAGCTAAGACAAGTAACAAATTTGAGTTGATTAACTACTTAAGAGATTATACTAGCATGCATTAACTAAGAGATTAAAAGTGAATTACTTATATGAGAATAAAACATGGGATTTTAACTTCATTAAATACTTTATTCAAAGTTTATGTCTTTATCAACAGTATGCGATGGTGATGATAACTAATCAGATAACACGAAATTAGTATACGCTATCTTTCGATATACGTATACCCTACTACTGAGCATCCACAATCAAGATAGAAGCCAAATAGACACCAATTATGCTTAGACCCTATATGTCTATAGAATTTGAAAACGTAACAGTTTAAGAACAAGTTATCTATTATGATTACATAGGGTAGGTAAGATGGTTAAAATCACTTCACGAATTATGCATGTCAATTCATACATAAACCTATGCTAGCATGGCAAGTTCTAAACCTCTATATTCACTGTCGCTTCAATAGAGATTAACAAACAATCTTAGATGTTAGTTACGCATCAAAGATGAATAAGCACAACCAAACTAGGAAATCATAAATCACCACACACTAAAGATTTAGAATAATCAATTATTGAAATCCATAAATAAATCCTCTAGAACCCCATGACAACGATTAGTTCATGATTGAACACATCGTCATCATGGGTTCAATGAAAACATGGTACTAAATAAGTTCAGATTACAAGTGTTAGGGTTTAGATTAAAGCAAAAACAAGCATCCAAAAGTATCTCTTAAATTGAAGATTACAAAAGTATGAAACAAATTCTTCTTCTCCTTAGTCGTCTTGTGTGCTCTAGGTCTTCTTAATGTTCTCCCTTGCTTTCTTGTTCTTAAAAACATCTTTTTTTTTCTTTATATATAGGCTCGTAGTTGACCTAGGCTCTCCGAATATCAAAATCGTACTAGAAACAGGATTATGTTGCAACTGACTGGCACGGGCACGCTCTACCTAGCGTGGGCGTGCTCCTTTTCTGGACATACTGGCGCGGCCGCCCTGCTTCAGGCGCGAGCGCGCTCCCCTTCTACAAAATTTCTGAATTTTCATCTTTTGTGCTCCATTCTTCTTACAATCTTCTGGAACTCCACTCTTGATTTCTTTTTAGCATAATATCATTATAAAGCTCCTTTCGACTTCCTGACTAGTGCCCTAAAATGACTTAACACAAAACACATTAAAAACACCACATACTTGAGTCCAAAACACCAACTTAAGCCGATATGAAGCATTCCAAGTGGATATAAATTCCACTTATCAATCACATGTAAAGTTTGTCTTGGCTTCTCATTTTATTTGTTAGTCCCTAACAATTCAACAAGAATTACAGAAGGGGGGTTGAATGAAATTCTTGAAACTTTTTCAAAAACAAAAAGTGTTCTAACTTAAATATATATATACAACTGTGTGAATTGATTTGCAAACTGTGGAATAATAACTTGGAATGAATCAATACAAAAGTAATTAAAAACACAAGTCTTTAAAAACTTTTTGGTGGATTTGAATGTATCCACCAGAGATATATATATTATATCAAGAGAATGCTGTGTAGCAGTTAGCTCACAGCTGCTTACAAATTTTAACAACTAAGAATGCAGAGATATGCTAAGAATACAGCTTACAAATGTTTCTCTCTTGGTTGCTTAGTTAGTTGTTGTATTTGCTACTTCTTGGTTTATATATCAACAAGATTACAAAGTAATAGGACAAGATAATAAAACAAAACCTATCAAGTCTAATACTATGTTGCTTCATTACTCTATTCCAGCATCTTTGAATATCTTCATAATAGCATAGGAAATGGCAATGCTTCTTTGTTCTCTAAAATCCAGTTGAATAGGCTTCCACATTCTATTTGCATACACTCGACGCATGTGACTGTGTTGTCACTATCAACAGATGTTTGAATTCTTTATCTATCGCATTCATGATCATCTGTCGAGTTCATGACCATCCGTCGGATTGTCTTGTTGATCACCCGTCGAATGGCATTGTTGTTTATCCGTTGGGTAGCAATCTGACACTTGACTTCATTTCATTTATGCAGAATTACAAGACATCATCTATGTACAATTAATCAACCTATTCTGCATATCTAGCTAAAGTCAACATGACTTGAGTACTACTTACAGAATCTAAACAATGTGTATGCAGAAATGTGCTACAGACTTATTGTTACATAAGCTACTCACTCGATGGATAATAAATCATCATCCGTCGGGACTATATAGAGTCATCCATCGGGACTATAATCCTTATCCGTCGAGTGCTACATTTTTCACTTACTAAAATCTACCAAGGTGTTTTGTTAATGAAATCATCAAGTACACAACATATTCATAACAATCTCCCCCAATTTATGTCTACTGGAATTCTAGCCATAAATTAAGAGAAACTTGATGATAACAAAACACCTAAAAATGTAACTTTGAAAGTAAGTAGATAAAACTGTAAAGTGCTTCTATTAACAAAATGTACAAAGTTTAGCTCACAGTCATTTTCAAGGTGATCCTCTAGCCTGAGCAGATTTATCTAGTTTCTTGAAGGTCTGGATCTCTTTTCAAGCTTTCTGTTATTTTCTTCTATCTGATTTTGGAGCTGTCTGTGGAATTCCAACTCATCTGATTCTGAGAGATTTAGCTTTTCTTGCATCTCCAAAAGAGTCTCATTGCTAGAGATGCTCAATTGGTCTTCTAATCTGAAAAATCTTCTAACTCCTATATCATCCATGAACTCCATCAGCCAGTAGGGCCTTAGATGCACTCTTCTCCCTGTGTAAAGAATAATTAGAGTCTTTGGGAGTGTATCTTTAGCTCTAATACTCCTCAGTTCTTCAATCTTCTTTAGAACCAGTCTTCTTGCAGTTACATTGAACCCAAAGTTCTTCTTGAAAGATAAATAAACCTTTATCAGTACAACTTGGCTTTCTTGAAGGATCCTATGAAGTGGCCATTGAATCTCCTTTCCTCCCTTGTACTTGAAAACTAACCTTTCAGGTATATTTCTGTATGCATCAATCCCTCTCACTTCTTCTAGTTCATCGAGATAGAGATTTAGATCATAGAATTCTTTGATGTCACACAAGTACATGTAATCTCCCTTGTTGACTTTAGATTGAGCTTTGACTAGAGATTTGGATTTGAGAGGTGACAACTTCACTTTCTTGACTGCTCTTGACTTTGTTCTTTTTGGCTTGCTAAGGATTGGAAAATTGAAGTGAGGAATTTGTAGACTCTGCCAGACTATAGGTTCATCCTTAGGCACAATTGGTTCATCATGGATGTTCCTGTAAGGATCCACCACTTTAATGTCTTCAAATACCACAGAGGTTTTTGATGCTTGAGTTGTAGTTGGAGTGGATTCCTTGGGAAACTGATCCTCCAATTCCTTACCAACAAAGTTCAATTTCCTTTTGGTTCTTTTGGCAAATTCCTTGTATCTCTGAGATTTCTTCTGTTGTAGTTCAACTTGCTTCTTTGGATCTTCAGATTCAGTGATTTCAGATGGCTGAGCAGGAATTTGTTGTGTTGGTTTCACAGCTTGTAGCTTGGCCAAGATAGCAGCTTGCTCTTTCTTTTGTTTAGCCTTTTTAGCATCTAGAATAGCTTGCTTCTTTTCCTTATTTAATCTTGCCTTTTCTTCTCTCTTTGCTTGAGCAAATTGAGGATGTCCAGCCACCACACAAATTTCTTTCCCATTCCTGAAAACTTTAGCAATCCTTCTTTTTAAAGCTGAATCAGCTGGATCCTTGTAGAAGGCAATTGATCTTGACAGAAGCTTCTTCTCATCAGGCTTAGGTGTCTCACACACTGTATCCAAAGGGTTCTTTAGTGATGATTTTGGATAGTTCACCCTTGGCTTCATAATTATTTTAGCCTTTGGAGATTTGATGCAGGATGGCTGTCCCCTTTCCAGATAGTTCATGCTCATTTCATTCACAGAGATTTGTCTTACTTGAGAATGATGAATGGCTGACTTTTCTGGCTTCTTTACTAGCCCAAACTTCTTCTGAATGTCCTCATCAATTTTCTCCCAGTTGATTGGCTTCAACTGCTCCTTTTCAGCTGCTCTTAAACTGGCTGCTGCTTCATTTATCAGATCAATGCTGTCTGTAACTGGTGGCTTGATGAAAGCAATTGTAGGCACAATTACTTTACTGATTTAAATGTTAAGCTGTTTCTCCCCCTCACTTGGTCCTTTCTCCCCCTTTTTGTTATCATCAAGTTGAGTAGAGGAGGAGGTTTGTACAGCCACCAGTTTCTGAAACAAGTATGTCTGTTGGGCTTGATGCAGATGAATGGATGTTAGAGATGCTTCCATAGCTGACATTCTTGTATCCAAGGCATCTATCTTTGTGGTAAGATCGGAATTTTTCCTGAGTTGTCTCTTGATGTCAAGCATTGTAGCTTTTGGAAGCTTAGAGTCCATCTTGTCAGAAATAGCTTTTTTCATCTCATCAATATCACCCTTGATGGTATTGAAATCTCTAGCATGTTGGAAGCCTTGAATCTGTTGTAGTTGCAGAGAAGCAAGATGTGCTTGAAGGAGCTTCTTGGTGTTGGCATTTGTAGTGCTTTGAAGAGCAGAATTTGTCTGATTTATGAGTTGGATCAGGGTTGTCTTGAAGTAGTGTTCATCACAATGTTTGGAAAATGCCCATGATGGCATGCCTGATCTTGAACTGGAACCTACTTCTCCCCCTATGTCCAATGGCTCTTCTTCACTATCTCCACCTTCATCTCCAAAGAAATCTGCTGAACCACCAGTCTCATAATCAACATCACCAGCTGTAGAGGGCAAAGCTGTGATGGCATCCTTAGCTCTTAGCATTGACTGAGTGGTATGCACTAAATTGAGCATCCTTTCTGCATTGTCATTGCCTTGTTCAGCTAGAAGTTGATAAGCTGGAACAGGGTGAGTAAATGCCTCAGCATCAAGAGAGGTGGATTTTATAACAGCTTGAGGTTGCTGAGATAGTCCCTCCCTGTCTGCATCCTGGACATTCATTAACTCACTAGCAATGACATCCATCCTTATAGCTCCTGTACCTGCATTTCTCTCTTGTTCTCTCTTTTGTTACATCAGGGTCTCACCCTGGCTCCCCACTCTCACACCCTCACCTTCACCATCTAAGGTGGGACTCCTCTCACTTTTTTTTGCTAATCCTGAAGAAATGGATTGCATATTTTCACTCTTTTCCTCTCCTTTTTCCTGGGAGCAATCCAGACTCTCACTCATAACACTCTCTTCCCTCAATCCTAAGAGTGACTATACAACCACTAAGTCTTCTACACTAGAGATAATGGATGAAATTTGAAGTTGTGCAGAGACACCCGACGGATGAGGAATATCCATCGGGTTAGCAGTTTGACTATCCGACGGATAAATGCTGTTAAGCTTATCCGTCGGGATACAATCACTACTCGACGGATGAGCAATATCCATCGAGAGAGTAGAAATGAATGAACTTGGAATTGAAACTATTGTGGACTCTGTGCTGATTGATGAGATATTGGGCACATATATTTCAACAATTCCTGAAAGAATTGGCAAGTGAGCCAACAAATCATCCAAAAGATGATGCTCACTTGCACTAGATTTTGGCTTCCCCAACAAAGTTAAAGAAGGGGAATCAGGAATTGATGTGTTGATCATATCCACATCCAGAGAGTTTGTGGGAGAATTTGGTGTTTGAGGTGCTTCTATAACTAATGATTTTGGCTGTGACTCCACATTTATTAGAGCCACATCAAGCTGAATTTGTGAAGGTGCAGTGACTGTGTCTTTAGCACCAATTTGCACAGTGTGTGAACCCTGTGCATCCCCAGAGGTTTTGGATTTCTTCTTTCTGGCATAAGTTTGGAGTGAGCTGGTGTCCCTTACCCTTTTGGCCTGTCCCTTATCATTATTAATCACTGCAGTTTGTTGGGAAACTACAGTGTGGCTAGGCTGGGAACCACTCAACTCTCCATCCTTATTCTTAGGGTTTCTTTTATGTTCACCCTGTCCCTCACCTATATTTCCCACCTTCACACTCCCCTCTTTGGTTTTGGTGGATTTTGCAACTGGCATCTTTTAAGAGATACCAGAGGGGGCTTTCTTTGACTTGGATTTTGAAATTTTTAATGATTTGGTAGCTTGGGTAGGCAACTATTGGGTCATTGACACAGTTGCCATAGCTACACTGGAATTCAAAGAAATTGGTGAGGTTGGAATAGTAGGGACAAATGAACTTACCTCACTTACCTGAGGTGCTTCCATTACAGGGAAATAGAAGAGTGGCCTCTCCTTGTGATGATTTGCCCTGTTCAAATCTGCAATAATTCTTCTCTCTTGAACCCAACTATCTAATTTGTTATTTGGGTTCTCAAGCACAATTTCCTCAGAGAGGTGGTTAGCTAACATCATAAAAATATAGCATAATAAACATTTTTACCTCTCTTATTTAATTCTCCTAATTTAAATCCCAACTCAAACAAAACAAGATCACTAAAATTAAAGAACTTATCTGTAACTAGCATGTAAAGCATGGAAATATTGACAAAATCAAAGTTACTGATTTTACCAGAAAAGACCTTGGTCACTACATCACACATGAAACTCCACTCCTTCCTACGACCCAATCTCCTAATGTCACTTAACTTAGAAGTAGAGAGTGCATAGTTCATGGAATTAAGCATATTAACTATATCAGTGTCTGTGTGTGGTGAGGTCACAGTATTATCAGGAATCTTGAAACATGCTTTGATAACATCACTATTAATACATAATTCCTTACCTTTAATGGTGAGTGTGATAGTCTTATCTGTCGAGTTGTATGAAGCAGTAGTCCACATCTCTTCAAGAACCTCACAAAAGATGGTGGTTGATTCTAGCATTGCATAGCTGAGTTTGCATTTCTTCACAAAATCCATCATTTTGTGGTAGTCACTTGAATGTTGAATCCCCTTGTTTACAAGAGCCGTGAAGTTGTTCTTCTCATAGATGTATCCAGTTTGTGATATGATCTTGACTACTTGTGCCATTGTTAGAGAGTGGAAATTGCAGAGATAGAGATGCTAATTGCTTTTGAGAAAGAGAGAATTTAGAGCAGATAATTTGAGAATGATAAAAGAAAAGCAATGGAAATGAAATAAGCTTTTATACTAACTCAAAAATAACTGCCAAAAATAATAAAGTAAAATAAAGTAACCAATGAAAATTGCCCAAAATAGCCGTTCAAAAATAAACTGTAAAATTCCTTCAATTATCCGTCGTGTTATGCTTACAAACTGTAAGTATACTCGATGGATAATGTTCAGGAAATTAACGGCTAAGATTAAGACAATTCGACGGATGAGGATAAACTGTTATCCGTCGAGTTATAAAATATTCCAAAAAATAATTGATTTTTATTTACAAACAATATTCTGATGGATGATCAAATTCGATGGATAAAGATCATCCGTCGAGATGATGTAAATTTTGACTTAGCCAAATATCCATCTTAGACTGTAAAATCAATTAAATTTCTGGCTGCATTACAACTTGCAAATTATCTAAAAATATTTAAGAATATTAAGCATACCTAACTCACTTACCAACCTTGAGAATGTGGACTCATCTAGTGGTTTGGTAAAAATATCTGCTGTTGGGAACCACGGACTTAGGGTGTTACTACGTTTTACGATAAAGATTACGAAAAGAGGATTACCTTGTTAATGGTTGATTCCACGCTCTTCTATTGTATTCCCAAATTCGCTTGAGCGAAGTGTGGCCTCCGTCTTCTCAAGTTATCCTCTCTTCTTACTCCTTGGTGGCTACAATATGTTTTCACACCATCCCAAGCAAGAAGAGAATAAGAATATATATAGGCTACAATAGGGACCATGGATAATTAGGTTGGGCCTTCTAATTACATCTTGAGCCTAGCCCAATGTAATTAAATATTAATTCAATCCACTAAAGAATTAATATTTGCACTACCTTTCCTAATACCGTAATTTAATTAATTCGGTTCCAATATTATTTGCTTATTAAATTCCCCATGTTTAAAATATCATATGTCCATTAATTAAATATGTTACTGATAATTTATTTAATTAATATCTTTTATCCTTGATCATCCACTCAACCTTTATTTAATTATGCCAGAATAAATTCCACCTGCAGGGTTTCACATAATTAAATCTTTTTGAGCTTTCAAGGGGACATCATTGACCCGAATATTATCAGGACATGGATTCCTTCAATAAATAATATCCACCATGTATATAATTCCATCACCCAAAATATAATGATATAATTCAAAAGAATTATTTCATATATAAATCAAAGCATGTAAATAATATACACGTGTCAATTACTATTTCCGGATTAAGAACCTAAGCATTAATAATAACATAGAATCTTAGTTCTCCTTCTTAATCAGTATTAAGGGAACAATTCTAAATTTGATCCTGTTCAATATACACAAAGTATACAAGTATTATTTATTAATCAATATAAACTAATCTAAATAATACTACAGCCATACCAGTGGATTGTCCAACACCACCTGTGCTGTGAACCTTATTATATTATATAACCGTATTTAACAATCTAATATTCTGTATCCCATTTGATACTAGATTGTTCACAATATATAATATTAGACAACATGTAAACATTCAAATGATTCTGGCCAGAAATAAATGTACATACTTCAAATAAATATTTTCAGTATACACTAACAATCTCCCACTTATACTCAAAATATTTTATGTGTACATCAGTGTTTATTAAATCCACTATTACATAAAAATCTATGTGTCCATCCATCTGACTCCTATCGCTTCCACATGCTTGTCAAAAACCTTGGTTGGCAAGCTCTTTGTGAAAGGATCTGCTCGGTTGTCTTCTGATGATATGTGAGCCACAACTATATCCCCTCGCTTTACGATTCCTCGTATGAGATGATACTTACGTTCAATATGTTTAGCTGCTTTGTGGTCTCGCGGTTCCTTTGAATTTGCCACAACACCAGTGTTATCACAATACACCGTCAAGCTCCTAGGCAAATTAGGTACCACATCTAAGTCCAAAAGGAAGTTCCTGAACCATACAGCCTCCTTGGCAGCCTCAGAGGCCGCCACGTACTCGGCCTCCATGGTGGAGTCTGCAATGCATTTCTGCTTTACACTCCTCCATATAACGGCTCCACCTCCCAAAGTAAAAACATATCCCGAGGTTGATTTCCTCTTATCCCTATCTGATTGGAAATCTGAATCAGTATATCCCAAAGGAAATAGATCTGAGGCCTTGTAAATTAACATATACTCCTTAGTCCTTCTCAGGTACTTGAGTATAGTTTTTACTGCACTCCAATGTTCCTGACCTGGGTTCGACTGATATCTACTAACCATGCCTACAGCAAAGCAGATGTCAGGCCTCGTACATAACATAGCATACATTAAGCTTCCACATGCTGAAGCATAAGGAACTGCTTTCATGCTCTCTATATCCTTAGGTGTCGAAGGACACTGCTTCTTAGATAGAGCAACTCCATGCTTAAAAGGTAAAAAACCTTTCTTGGAGTTCTGCATGTTAAAACGAGCTAATACTTCATCAATATAGGGCTCTTGAGATAAAGCCAACATCCTTTTCTTGCGATCCCTTATAACTTTGATCCCAAGGATGTATGTCGCTTCACCTAAGTCCTTCATGTCAAATTGTTTGAATAACCATGCCTTTACTGATGACAACATCTCAACATTGTTTCCAATGAGTAAAATATCATCTACATATAGTACTAGAAAAACTACTGCATCACCTTCACTTCTCTTATACACGCACGATTCACTTGGACTTTGATCAAATCCATATGACTGGACTGCCTGATCAAAACGAATATTCCAGTCTCTAGAAGCTTGTTTAAGTCCATAAATAGACCTCTTAAGCTTACATACCAGATGCTCTTGGCCTTCCTTAATGAATCCTTTTGGTTGCTGCATATAGATGGTTTCTTCAAGACTTCCATTAAGAAAAGTTGTCTTGACATCCATTTGCCAAATCTCATAATCGAGATGAGCTGCTATAGATAAAAGAATACGGATTGACTTAAGCATGACTACCGGTGAAAAGGTTCCTCATAATCGATACCTTCTTTCTGAGTATACCCTTTCGCAACAAGTCTTGCTTTCCAGGCTTTCACCTTTTTATCTAATCCCCTCTTTTTCTTGTAGATCCACTTACATCTAATAGGTTTTATACCTTTGGGTGGTTCCACGAGCTCCCAGACCTGATTAGAATACATTGATTCTATCTCAGATTCCATCGCCTTTTGCCAAAGATCTGCATCTTTGTCTTGTGCTGCCTCTTCGTATGTACGGGGATCATCATCATGTTCACCAGAGACCAAGTCTGAAGACTCTCCCAAAAACATGAATCTATCAGGCTGTTGAACAACCCTCCCACTACGACGAGGCACTGGTGCGGTATTAGTGACAGGTTGTACATTATGTTGTGGTTGTTCTACTTGTACTACAGCTTCATGGGTATTATTTGTCCCTCCCACTAGTTCCTCTAAAACGACACTACTCATGGGTTTGTGATTCATTATATATTCCTCCTCTAAGAATCTTGCATTGGTGCTAACAATGAAATCCAGATTCTTCGGACTATAAAATAAATATCCTTTCGTTCCCATGGGGTAGCCTATAAACAACCTTACTTCTGTATGAGATTCTAACTTAGTCACGTTCTTGTTCAGCACATGTGCTGGACAACCCCATATTCGAATATGTCTTAAACTCGGTTTATCCCCGATCCACAATTCTAAGGGGGTTTTAGGAACCGACTTAGAAGGTACTAAGTTCAGAAGATAAGCTGCTGTCTCTAAGGCATGTCCCCAAAACGACTTGGGTAAATCCGAATAACTCATCATCGATCTAACACTCTCTAAAAGAGTCCTGATTTCTTCTCTCTGCTACACTGTTCTGCTGGGGTGTGCCTGGTGCAGTTAACTGGGATTCTATCCCATTTTCTGATAAATATTCCCTAAATTCTCCAAGCAAGTATTCGCCACCACGATCTGATCGTAGTGACTTGATACTTTTATTAAGTCGCTTCTCCGTTTTAGCTTTGTACTCTTTGAACTTATCAAAGCACTCAGACTTACGGCGTAACAAATAAACGTACCCATATCTAGAATAATCATCAATGAAAGTGACGAAATATTCATAACCACCTCTTGCTTGGATATTCATGGGTCCACATAAATCAGAGTGAACCAATTCTAATACTTGTTTGGCTCTATTCCCCTTTGCCTTGAAAGGCCTATTAGTCATTTTACCTTCCAAGCAGGATTCACAAACTGGAAATGGCTCCACTGCCAATGAGCTTAAAGGCCCGTCTATTACCAGTCTTTGAATCCTCCTCAAGTTAATATGACCTAATCTCAAGTGCCAAAGATATGTTTAGTTCAAACTAGAAGGTTCCTTTCTTTTAGTAGAGTTAAAAGATGTGTTGTTCAATTCCCTAAATTGCAGTTGCAGTGCAGGTTGACTAGGATTAATTATATACAAATTGTCTTGCAATGTACCAGAACATATAATTCGTTTATTCATCATAATAGAAACATTACGATCCAAACAAACATTATAACCATCCAAAGCAAGTTTAGAAACCGAAATTAAATTCCTTCTAAAAGAAGGTACATAAAGACAATTGTTCAAAACCAAAATCCTATCAGAACCAAAAGATAAATGAATAACTCCTACTGCAACTACTGCTACTTTCGTAGCATCTCCCATGAACATGTATATCTCACCATCTCTAAGCATTCTGGATAGTTGGAACCCCTACATAGAATTACAAACATGATCAGTGGCTCCTGTATCTACACACCAAGTGCTCGTAGATATAGCCGCTATAAATGTTTCTGTAACTAGAGAAAGAGACATACCAGTATTGTTTGTCTTCTTAGGAAGAGGACAATCCTGTTTCCAGTGACCTGACTGTTTGCATCTGAAGCACTTTCCCTTAGGCTTTTTCACACCACCCTGAACTCCCACTGCATTCACAGCTTTCTGTGTCTGAGCCTTTTTCTTCTTCTTAATACCTTTCGGCTTAGAGGAAGAACCTTTAATCTGCCGAAATAATCCTTCAGCTGCCTGAAGTTCTGTCAGCAGTTCCGCGAGACTATACTGCCTCTTTTTAATGTTGTAATTCAAGCGGAACTGCTCAAAACTCTTGGACAAGCTCATAAGGATAATGTCAATCTGGGTTTCCCCGTCAAGTTCAGCACCAAGGATCTCTATCTCATTCAGATGCGACATCATCTTGAGAACATGATCCCTTACAGGTGTGCCTTCAGCCATCTGAGTGTTCATTAAAGCCTTCATGGCTACTTGCCTAGTAGCCCTATTCTGATCTCCAAAAAGTTTCTTGTGATTAAAGAGCATATCCGAAGCAGTGGCCATAGACTGATGCTGATGCTGCAAAACACCCGACATTGTTGCCAGAATGTAACATCGCGACATCTCATCAGCCTTAATCCACCGTTTATAATACTCTTTCTCATCTTCAGGAGCATCAGCAGCAGGCTGTTCAGGCTTGGGTTCATAAGTGCAAAACTTGTACTCCTCAGCAGTCAACACAATGTCCAAATTTCGTTTCCATTCAATATAGTTAGGTCCGGTAAGTTTGTTATCCTTAAGTATGGTGAATAGTGGATTAAAGCCCATTTTATCCTGAGAATCATGTATAAAAACATCATATAAATAAGGGTGCATTAATTATTAAGATCTAAATTATTAAAATTTAATGCACTAACATCTAAACACCATAAGCTTCTGGTACGCCACGATGTGTGACATGTATACCACCTAATTTTGTTTAAATGTTACTCCGGTCCTATTACTAAACAATATGCCACGTTGGGGTGGACTATATTATTTTTCATAGCTAAGTGTATACCATCATCAAATCTTAAATTATTCGAAATCTATGGAACTTGGTACGCCACGATGGGTGGCGTGTATACCTTCCAATATTCGTAATTTTTCCTTGAATAGAATACTTCAATTCAATATTCATCAATGGTTTGATTTCCAGGTAGTGGAGGAGTCACATCGGTCTCGCTTAAAACCCACAGCCTTACAAGTTCGATGAACCCGTTTTTGACAAAATCGCCCCAAATCAGAAATAAAGAAAATCCGTATTTATTCCTTTCAAAATTTAAAAATTTAAGAAGTTTGTTCTAGTAATTTCTATAACATTCTAGACACCATAAATTACATGCCACGATGGGTGACGTATATATAATTTATATTCGTCTTTATGTTAAATTACCTACAACCAATAATGGAGACCATGGGATTTAATTTCATATTAATTCCCTCTCCCACTTAGAATTTTTTTTAATTAAAATTGAGGAATTTTAAAATTAAATGGGGCCCTATGTTGTTATAATTATGTCTAATCATGCATTCAAAATACACACATAATTTTAGCAACATATAACATTTAATTAAAGCAATAAATAAATTTTATGTCCATGTCGTCCTAATTAAGTTAAACATGCAATTTTAAAAGAATTACACACATAATTAACGACACACATAATCAATAAATTAAAGCAATAATTAAAATTTAATGGAAAAAATTAAAATAAATTTTCCACTATTATGGCCCTTGAAAAAAATTTCAGCTCTAAAAAAAAATCTGCCCCAAGCGCGTCCCGACGCCCCCAGCAGCCCCAGCAGACCCAGCAGCCCCAGAAGACCCAGCAGCCCCAGCAGCCCCAGCTGCCGCAGCGGCCGCAGCGCGCGCGCGCCTGTTGTTTTTCTGTGAGTTTTGTTTTGATTTTGTTCGATCCAAACATGAACAGCAGCCCCTTGTAATCGCACAGCGGAACAAAAAACTACCGGAATTGATTTTCGATCGCACATAACTATTACAAAATACCCGGAACAATTACAAAAAAATAGATCTAATACAAAACTAATTTTGTAAAATCTATTCTAACACGATCAACCCTCGTGTAAATTACAACCACGATTAAACCACGTGGAAACCAAAACAAAAATTAACCACGATTAAACCACGTGGGATCCAAACACATAATTAAAATATACATGGCCATAATAGTGGATTAACAACCTACATCAAAACCAATACAAGCAAAACACTATATATACGCATATATAATTACGACATGGACATTATATCATAAAACGTAGAACCCATTACCAGGCTCTTGATACCAATTGTTGGGAACCACGGACTTAGGGTGTTACTACGTTTTACGATAAAGATTACGAAAAGAGGATTACCTTGTTAATGGTTGATTCCACACTCTTCTATTGTATTCCCAAATTCCCTTGAGCGAAGTGTGGCCTCCGTCTTCTCAAGTTATCCTCTCTTCTTGCTCCTTGGTGGCTATAATATGTTTTCACACCATCCCAAGCAAGAAGAGAATAAGAATATATATAGGCTACAATAGGGACCATGGATAATTAGGTTGGGCCTTCTAATTACATCTTGAGCCTAGCCCAATGTAATTAATATTTGCACTACCTTTCCTAATACCGTAATTTAATTAATTCGGTTCCAATATTATTTGCTTATTAAATTCCCCATGTTTAAAATATCATATGTCCATTAATTAAATAAATTACTGATAATTTATTTAATTAATATCTTTTATCCTTGATCATCCACTCAACCTTTATTTAATTATGCCAGAATAAATTCCACCTGCAGGGTTTCACATAATTAAATCTTTTTGAGCTTTCTAGGGGACATCATTAACCCGAATATTATCAGGACATGGATTCCTTCAATAAATAATATCCACCATGTATATAATTCCATCACCCAAAATATAATGATATAATTCAAAATAATTATTTCATATATAAATTAAAGCATGTAAATAATATACACGTGTCAATTACTATTTCCGGATTAAGAACCTAAGCATTAATAATAACATAGAATCTTAGTTCTCCTTCTTAATCAGTATTAAGGGAACAATTCTAAATTTGATCCTGTTCAATATACACAAAGTATACTAGTATTATTTATTAGTCAATATAAACTAATCTAAATAATACTACAGCCATACCAGTGGATTATCCAACACCACCTGTGATGTGAACCTTATTATATTATATAACCGTATTTAACAATCTAATATTCTGTATCCCATTTGATACTAGATTGTTCACAATATATAATATTAGACAACATGTAAACATTCAAATGATTCTGGCCAGAAATAAATGTACATACTTCAAATAAATATTTTCAGTATACACTAACATCTGCAAGTTGCTTTTCACTTGGAACAAACTGTAGTTCCACAGTACCATTCATGATATGTTCCCTTATGAAGTGGTACTTGATGTCTATGTTCTTTGTCCTTGAATGTTGTACTAAATTTTTAGTGATGGCAATTGCACTTGTGTTATCACAGAAAATGGGAATTCTTTCCACTTGCAGACCATAGTCTAGCAATTGGTTTTCATCCACAAAATATGTGCACAGTAACTGCCAACAACAATATATTCAGCTTCAGCTGTGAAAGTAGAAACTGAATTTTGCTTTTTACTGAACCAGGACACAAGCTTGTTTCCTAGAAATTGACAGGTTCCTGTTGTACTTTTTCTATCAATTCTACAACCTGCATAATCTGCATCTGAATAACCAGTTAGATCAAAACCAGAATCTCTAGGGTACCAATGCCAAGTTTTGGTGTTCTCTTGAGATATCTGAAAATTCTCTTGATAGCTACTAAGTGAGATTCTCTAGGATCAGCCTGAAATCTAGCACACAAACATGTAGAAAACATTATATCCGGCCTACTAGCTGTTAAGTATAGAAGTGAGCCAACCATGCCCCTATAGCTTGAAATATCCACAGACTCTTCAGTAGTGTTTAATTCAAGCTTAGTTGCAGTGGACATGGGAATTTTTGTAGATGCTGCAATCCATTAGATCAAACTTCTTTAAAAGATCATAAATATATTTAGTTTGAATGATGAATATTCCATCACTAACTTGCTTAACTTGCAAACCAAGAAAGTAAGTTAGTTCTCCCATCATACTTATTTCATACTTACTCTGCATCAATTTGGCAAACTTTTTGAAAAGTCTTTCATCTGTAGAGCCAAAAATAATGTCATATACATAAATTTGAACAAGTATACTAGAGCCATTAACATTTCTAAAGAAAAAAGTTTTATCTACAGTACCTCTTGTGAAGTGATTTTCCAAAAGGAACTTTGATAAAGTGTCATACCAGGCTCTAGGTGCTTGCTTCAGTCCATAAAATGCTTTCAAAAGATAGTAGACATATTCTGGAAAATTTGGATCTTCAAAACCAGGAGGCTGACTAACATAGACTTCCTCCTCCAAGTCTCCATTCAGAAAGGCACTTTTGATATCCATTTGATAGACCTCGAAATTGGCATGGGCTATATAGTCTAAGAAAATTCTGATGGCTTCAAGTCTTGCAGCAGGAGCAAATGTTTCATCAAAATCTATTCCTTCTTGTTGACAATAGCCCTTAGCAACTGAATCTAGCTTTGTTCCTGACTACTATGCCATTTTCATCCATCTTGTTTCTGAATACCCATTTGGTGTCAATTGGATTCTTTCCTCTAGGCTTGGGCACCAGCTTCCATACCTTATTCCTCTCAAATTGGTTTAGCTCCTCCTGCATAGCTAAAATCCAATCAGGATCCAACAAAGCTTCTTCTACCTTCTTTGGTTCTTCCTTAGAAAGAAAGCTGCTGTATAGACATTCTTCTTGAGTTGCTCTCCTTGTTTGAACTCTAGAAGATACATCACCAATGATGAGCTCAATGGGGTGATCCTTTGTCCATTTTCTTTATTGAGGTATATTAGCTCTAGATGAAGAGGCCTCATTGTTTTCTTGATGTGTGATTGAGTTTTGATTGTTAGAAACTCCCCCTGAGTTAATGGATCTTTGATTTGAGAAGGGTGAGCTTTCTGTAGGTGATCTATTCTGACTTCCAGCTTCTTTTGATGACCCGACGGATGGTGAATCTTGAGTACCGACGGATGAAGCTGGTTGTCTCCCGACGGATAAGGCAGATTGTCTCCCGACGGATGAAGCATTTTGCAACTCAACAGATGTTAAATTCTGTGCTTCATTGGTAGTGGATTTTTCTGCATTATCCTTTGACACCGTTTCTTGATCACTTTCATCATCACTGTCATCACTAACCATCTCCACATTGTCAAATTTGAGGCTCTCATGGTAATCTCCATCTTGCAGTCCTTCAATCTTTTTATCATCAAACACAACATGTATTGATTCCACAACAATGTTGGTTCTTAGATTGTAGACTCTATATGCTTTACCAACAGCATATCCAACAAAAATTCTTTCATCTGCTTTAGCATCAAACTTCCCATTCTGATCAGTTTGATTTTTCAAGATATAATATTTGCAGCCAAAGACATGAAGAAAATTTAGAGTTGGCTTCTTGTTCTTGAACAATTGATAGGGAGTCATGCATTTTGCTTGATTAACCAGAGAAATATTCTGAGTGTAGCATGCAGTATTTACAACTTCAGCCCAGAAATATGTTGGTAATTTAGATTCTTTAAGCATTCTCCTTGCAGCTTCAATAAGTGATCTGTTTTTCCTTTCTACTACTCCATTTTATTGTTGAGTTCTTGCTGCTGAAAACTCATGCAAAATTCCATTTTCTTCACAAAATGCTCTCATGACAGAATTCTTGAACTCATTTCCATTGTCACTCCTGATTCTTCTAACTTTGAAATCAGGATGGTTATTGACTTGCCTTATGTGATTGATGATGATTTCACTAGCCTCATCTTTAGACTTTAGGAAATATGTCCAAGAGAACTTTGAGAAATCATCTATAATTACTAGGCAAAATCTTTTCCATGAGATGGACAACACATTGACTGGTCCAAACAAATCCATGTGTAGCAGTTGCAAAGGTTCTTCAATTGTTGAATCAAGCTTCTTCTTGAATGATACTTTGATCTGCTGTCTTTTTTGGCAGGCATCACACAATCCATCCTTAGAAAACTCCACTTGAGGAATGCCTCTTACCAGTTCTTTCTTTACTAGTTCATTCATGGTCTTGAAGTTTAGATGGGATAGCTTCTTATGCCATAGCCAACTTTCATCCTGACTTGCTTTGCTGAGAAGACAAGTAACAAATTCTGTATTTGATGAGTTGAAGTCAGCTACGTACACATTTCCTTTTCTCACACCAGTGAGAACCACTTTGTTGCTCCTCTTTTTAGTCACAACACAGGCTTCTGAGTTGAAGGTTACTGAATTGCCTTTATTACAAAGATTGCTGATACTCAGCAAATTATGCTTGAGACCATCCACTAAGGCAACCTCCTGAATGATGACATTGTCTTTTGAAATCAAGCCATATCCCACAGTATAACCCTTGCTGTCATCTCCAAAAGTAATACCTAGGGCTAGCTCTATCCTTGAACTCTGTGAGCAGGGTGGAATCACCAGTCATGTGTCTTGAACAACCACTATCCAAGTACCATAGATTCTTTATGTTTCCCTGCAACCTTCAAAATCAAATCAAGTTGATTTTGGTACCCAAGTTTCCTTGGGTCCTGCCTTGTTAGCTTTCTTTTTCTGTTTCTTAGGCTTCATCTCGTTTGACTTAGGGATTTCAGATTCATCCTTAGTCATTTGAGTCGGGCCTTTGAAACCATTCATTGCAACAGAATCATCATGCATATTTTGATTAACAGGGAATGACATGCTGTTAGTAAACATGTTATTCCAGTAAGGCATGCTAAATGGCATTTGTGGCATACTAAATGCAGCATAATAAGGATTATGTGCAAATGGCATATTAGCAAACTGTGCATTCATATTCTGTGTAGACATAGCATTCATAGGCATAGGAGGCATGACATTCATGTTGGGAAAGTGAGGTGGCACGTATATGGAAGTAGGCATGGCATATTTGCAATTAACAGACAAATGATTTACACTATCACACTTGACATAGATTTTTCTAGGAGCATATTTATCAGGTGTGTAGTTATTGTGTTTGTTAATTCCTACTTTACCATTTCTATTATTTTTCTTTTTAGCCTCTGTTTTAACCTCAATCTTTTCAAGTCTATCACTCAATTGCTTGATAGTCATATGACCAACATTAGCCTTCTTCTCCTTCTTCACTTGACTAGATTCTCCTGGAACAAAATTCTTGGAAACTGATCCATATTTCTCATTTAACTTGACAAGCTTGGCTTTACTCACAGGCTTGCTCACAGTCGACGGATGAGGATTTATATCACTCGACGGATAACCCTTTTTGTTATCCGACGGATGACCCTCATCATCCGTCGAGTCTACATCTGTTAGAAATCCTTCCACCAAATTGGATTCCAGCTTTTCTTGTTCTTCTTCCAGGCTGCATCACAAAAGGACTCGATCCCTTGAACTTTGGTGATTTGAGCATGAACATCTCTAGATGTTTTCCATGCCTTAATCACCTCTTGTTCTCGTTCAAGCTGCTTTTTCAAGATCTCTTCTTTCTTCAAGGACTCAGTTAATTCATCCTTAGCAATTTTGCACTCAATTCCTAATTTTTCAAATTCAATGAACTGAGACTCTAGCACATTATTCCTCTCACTTAAAAACAAATTGTTTTCTTTGATTTTAGCATTTTCCTTAGTAAGAGACTTAAGTGTAACACGCAAATGATATAATTCTGTAGACATGTCATTTATAGCATCATTACACTCAGCTTTAGATAAATGTGCAAGGTTAGTGGTGATTACCTGATTACTAGAAGAACTTGTCTCTGTTTCATCAGACTTGGCCATTAGGGCTATATTTATATAGCTGACATCCTCATCCTCATCCAGACCATCTGCTGCCCAGTCATTCTCTTGTGTAATGAAAGCCCTTTCCTTTTGTTTGAGCAACTCAAAATATTTCTGTTTATAATCCACAGGCTCAAACTTCTTTTTGTTGGAATCTGACTTTCTACACTCACTGGCAAAGTGCCCTGCCAAGCCACATTTGAAACACTTGAATTTTGATTTATCCACCATGTTTCTATTTGGCTTAGATGCTCCAAAGTTCTTCTTGAACTTGAGCTTGGAAAATCTTCTGGAAATAAATGCTAGATGTTCATCAATATCTTCCATGTCATCTTGGCTCAAAAAATCTTCATTTTCTGCTACTAGCCCCTTGCCCTTATTTTCACAGATCTTTTAAGTTGATTCAACAGCTTCCATATTCATCTCCTTCTCTTTCTCTAACTCAGCAACTAGTGCAATGGACCCTCCTTTCTTCTTTCCTCTCTCCATCCTCTCATCTTGCTCTATTTCAAGCTCATAAGTCTTTAGGATGCCATACAGAGTCTCCAAAGTAAACTCCTTATAATCTTGAGAGTTTCTCATTGAGACTGTCATTGGTTTCCATTCCTTTGGAACAGATCTAAGGAACTTCAGATTGGAGTCTTTTATCTGCTAGACCCTTCCATACAACTTCAGAGCATTTAGTAGTTTTTGAAACCTACTAAAAATGTCAGTGAGAGACTCACTTTCTTCACTATAAAAAAGCTCATATTGCTGAATCAGTAGCTGCATCTTGTTTTCTCTAACTTGCTTAGTGCCATCACAGATGATCTATATTGTATCCCAAACATCCTTGGAAGTTTTGCAATTGATGATGTTGTCAAACATGTCACCATCAACTCCATTGAACAGGATATTCATGGCCTTCTTATCTTTCCTGACTTGTTCAATATCAGGATCAGACCATTTATGCCTTGGCTTGGGGACAGATGGCTCATTTCCAGATGCAGCTCTCATTGGGACATGAGGGCCTCTTTCTAAACAATCTACATAAGCCTCATCTTGAGAAAGTAAATAAAGATGCATCTTAACCTTCCAATGATGGTAATTATCTTTGTCCAGAAAAGGAATCTTGACTCCAACATCCTTCTTGTTCATCTTGTTGTTTTGTTGTGATCTTTAAACTCTTTGTTCTTCAAGAGCTTGCTCTGATACCAATTGTTAGTCCCTAACAATGCAACAAGAATTACAGAAGGGGGGTTAAATGGAATTCTTGAAACTTTTTCAAAAACAAAAAGTGTTCTAACTTAAATATATATATAACTGTGTGAATTGATTTGCAACCTGCGGAATAATAACTTGGAATGAATCAATACACAAGTAATTAAAAACACAAGTCTTTAAAAATTTTCTGGTGGATTTGAATGTATCCACCAGAGATATATATATTATATCAAGAGAACTTTGTGTAGCAGTTAGCTCACAGCTGCTTACAAATTTTAACAACTAAGAATGCAGAGAAATGCTAAGAATACAGCTTACAAATGTTTCTCTCTTGGTTGCTTAGTTAGTTGTTCTATTTGCTACTGCTTGGTTTATATATCACCAAGATTACAAAGTAATAGGACAAGATAATAAAACAAAAACTATCAAGTCTAATACTATGCTGCTTCATTACTCTATTCCAGCATCTTTGAATATCTTCAAAATAGCATGCAAATGGCAATGCTTCTTTATTCTCTAAAACCCAGTTGAATAGGCTTCCACATTCCATTTGCATACACTCGACGCATGTGACTGTGTTGTCACTGTCAACAGATGTTTGAATTCTTTATCCGTCGGGTTCATGATCATCCATCGAGTTCATGATCATCCGTCGGATTGTCTTGTTGATCATCCGTCGAATGGCATTGTTGTTTATCCGTCGGGTAGCAATCTGGCACTTAACTTCATTTCATTTATGCAGAATTACAAGACATCATCTATGTACAATTAATCAACCTATTCTGCATATCTAGTTAAAGTCAACATGACTTGAGTACTACTTACAGAATCTAAACAATGTGTATGCAAAAATGTGCTACAGACTTATTGTTACATAAACTACTCACTCGATGGATAATAAATCATCATCCGTTGGGACTATATTGAGTCATCCGTCGGGACTATAATCCTTATCCGCCGAGTGCTACATTTTTCACTTAGTAAAATCTACCAAGGTGTTTTGTTAATGAAATCATCAAGTACATGACATATTCACAACATTATTTTCTGAAATTCTTGTCAACCAATGTATTGTGACAGTCCTAGGTTTTGACCACTGTCACGTCACTATCAGTAGCTGTGTGTATTCTTAGCCATTGATAGTCATTAGTTATAAAATTTCTTAGCCATTGGAAGTCTCTTGCTGCGGCTTTCCCTAGCCATTGATAGTTACATGCTTAGCAGTTGATGGAAAATCTAAATTGTAGTTGATATTATTTCCACATTTAGAAATAGAAGACTCACTTCACTTAATCTGAATTACATGGCATGAAATATTTACACTTAGCCACCCTATGAATAACTAGAGTCTAATAAAAAATGTTACATAAACCCTATCAATAGGTGTGATACTCCTTCAATGACCATCTTTTAGGATGATTGGTCATAGAAGATTATAAATTGGCTTAACATAATTATGTAATTTAATTTATTTATCATCGGGATTTCGGATTGATTCCTAACAAATAAAAGGTAATATTAAATTAATATCGATAGATTATAACTTCTTTTATCGGTGGCTTGTTGTACATCTTTACCGGGTTGTCTTCTTTGAGGTTTGAGCCCCTACAAAGAATGCTTGACTGGTGGTGCAAGACATGCCTGCATCATAACAAGACTAAGTAAAATTGATAGCCCTAAGAATTAGTTGTATGATAATCTAAATTTGTATTTTATATTGTATTACTTGAGTCTGTAAAAATGTGAAAGACTAGACTGGAGTATTTTTCTGTAAAGAGTCTCAAGCCTAAGAATAAACTCTGGAAGAAGATCAAGAAGATCATGCCTCAGAGAAATTGTGAAGAAGATTGGAGTTGAATAAATCTGTTTTAGGAAAAATATTTTAAGTCAAGATATTTACAAGTCACAGATTAAGTCATATAGAGAAGTCATTCGAGAACTCCAGAATGACTTATCGAGAAGTCCCAAATAGCTTATAGAGAAATCTCAGAGATATCGACAAGCCAAATGAAGACATAAAGATTGAAGATATCAAAAAGTCATTTATGTATTAGAGAACTCAGAGATATCGACAAGTCAAAATAAAGATATGAAGATTGGAAATATCGGCAAGTCAATTTTCTCATTAGAGATCTCAGAGATATCGACAAGTCAAAATGCTTATAGAGATCTCAGAGATATTGACAAGTCATTTCCACACGCAGAAATTTAGAGACCTCGACAAGACAAGTTCACTTATAGAGAAATAAGAGAACTCGACAAGTCAAAGACAATTATAGAGAACTAAGAGATCTCGATAAGCCATTATACTTATCGCGATGTCAGTTCTCTATAAAACAAACTGGAGATCTCGATATGAACCTCAAGTACAGAATACAGAAATGTTAAATATTCAATATTATTAATCAACAAATGATCTAATCACTTAGATTGAGAAGTCTACAAAAGAAGCTTGAAAAGTACAAGAACAAAGGCCAAGATTAACTGATAAAGGAAAGTCACAGATCTACATGATTTGCAAAGATACACCAAGCCAGAAATGGAAAGCTTTAGGGATAACTTAAAGTAGGGTTTAGTGCATCATATTGCATGCTATGTAAACCTGTGTTTACTAATCTATAAAGTAAACACTAGGCCCTTTGCTTTTGATAATTGTATCAAATATATCTAGTTTTTCTTGTAACTCTCTCAAGGAAGAAGTTGAGTTCTTTACTTTTAAAGAACTCAGGATTTGTTATAAAATACTAGCTTGATTTTTATATAAAATTAATTGAGTTTTGAAATATTGTGTACTATTTTATTTTTGTTAAACATAATATTCTAGCTTTTCAAATCTGCTTTGTTAACCAAGTAACAAACACTCGAAAAGCCTTAAAAATATATAAAACACATTCACCCCCTGTGCTGTATTCATTACCTAACAAGTGGTATCAGAGCTAAATCTGAAAGCAAACAGATTAAAGATCTTGGAAGAATGAATACACAGAAGATTAACATTATAAAGATACCAGCCTTTGATAAGACTAACAACACATTATATAAAAAGAAGATGACGATGTTTCTAAGGATGACCAACCCCCTGTACATCCAGATTATGGAGAATGGACCTTTTATTCCTATGGAAAGGACTAAAGAGTCTAAAAAAGGAGACATGGTCATCCCAGCTTACTATGGTCCTAAAGATCCTTCAAAATACATAGACATTGAGAAGGAAAAAGTTTCTCTTGAAATGGTCTATAATTAATTCTAATAGAGTCACTTGATAATCTCATGTACAATAACATTGTCAACTGTGACACAGTTAAACAGATCTGGGAGAAAATAGAGATTCTGTGTGAAGGTACAGAGGAAGTTAGATCCAACCAAAGGAGAATACTGGTGTCTCAATATGAGGATTTCATGGCTAAACCTAAAGAAAGTATAACTGTTGTATTTGAAATATTCAACAAGTTGATTAATGACTTGCAGCTTCATGACAAATACTATGAAGCTGAGGAGGTTAACTTGAAGTTTTTGCTCACCCTTCCTAACCATCTAGAACCGAAGATTTCAGCTATAAGAGAAAAGAGAGACTTGAGAAGAATAACACTGGAGGTTTTGTATGGAATAATAAAAACCTATCAATTGGAAATGATCCAAAGAAATCTTTAAGGGCTGGTCAAGGGCACATTATAGATGGATCAAGTGCACTAGTTGTTAATGACAGCTAGTCATCTGATGATGAACGAGAAATCCAGACTCCAGTTGTTTCAAGTAATGAGAAAAAGAACAAGAAACCACAGAAGCAAGTTATTCTTGAACTTGAAGAGGATGAATTATATACCTCGGATCAACTGGATGAGTTAGATCAGTCCATGGCTTACTTAACAAGAAAATATTCTAACATTAGAGCAAAGAAGCCAAAGTTCTTCAAAAATAAGGGGCAAACATCCAACAAGGACAGCAACTGGAAGACAAAGGCACAGTACAACTCTAGAAGCAAAAATGGGTATAAAACAAGATTTGTTGATAGGTCAAAGATCAGGTGCTTCAATTTGATGAATTGGGCCATTTTGCTATAGAATACAGGAAGCCAAAGAAAGTGAAAATGGACAAGGCCTATCTTGAATTGGAAACAAAGTATGAGGCTCTTCTAAGAAAGCAAAAGGGTAAAGCTTATATTGCAGAAGGAAAGAGTTGGGATGTTTTAGATAATAATGATGATGAGGAAGTAGGAAACTATGCACTCATGGCCTTGGAGCAAAGAGAGCCATCCTCATCAAAAACACATGTACCAACTCTTACTACTATTGACTTAAATGAAAGTCAATATAAGGAGACTGTTTGTAACACCCCCAAATCCGGGGTCGGGGATTCGGGTTGTCACGAGTTCCATATCCCTTAACAATACTTAATCTTAACAATCAACCAATTACTGCGTACTGTGACCCCACAATATACACACACACACCGCAAGTTATAGTCTCAGAGATGAATACCCAAAAATAACACAAGTCATTTTATTCCATATAATAAGCCATTACACCTCAAGAAGGTTCTGAATAAATTTACATTTCTTTGCCATTATTACAATTCATATTATACATAAGTCTGGTTCATCAATAGTTGAAAACCTAGCCTATTAGTAGCTCCTACCTCAGCTACGGCGGCATCAACGCTTCCAGAAAACTGCGGAACATTTTCTAACCGCTTGCGAATTGGAAGCTTGGTCCTGTTCATCTTGTCTATCTGATGTTGTGTGATGAAAGAAGAAAGCAAGGGTGAGCTACAAGCCCACCAAAATAATATGTATAATGATTTACAATATATGAGCATTCTCATAGTACTCATGAAAGTCTTGGTCAAGAATAAATGAACCAAGTTTGATATCTTACCGCGACCAAGTCATAAAATATTCAGTATATATGTATATATACTTTTCAAAATCTTGGAAGTCCTCTTCCATGCATAATATACACAGAGTTCCAGTTTATAACAGTATAAAAATATCGTTGCAAGGTGATCTCATATATCTAATCTTGTCTCAACGTTTTTCTGAAAATCTTTGTCATGCATAAGATAATCATTTACTAGATATAAGTTTAAAAGATGAAGTTACAAGATACTCCAATATACTTATATCTTTTCCGAATACTACTTGAACTACCACCGTTCAAGTTATAATTAGTTCATCCCATAGATTAAGCTACAAGACAAAACTTGTATAGAATCAATCTTTAAAATATCATCAAAATAAAATGAAGTTACGAGATACTTCATTTGATGCAAACATCATTTTGAAAGCCTGACCCTGCCAACACTCAACAATCGCCCAACCGTAGCCTATCTATCGAGGTGCTCTGGGTAGTGTTGCAGAAATATCCAATTGGATGATGAACTCATTACGGGAGTTTGTCGCGCCAGGAAGACCACTTACGATGATCAGTCGCAGTAGTACAACCCCACCATTTTCTACATGTAGAGGAGAACCTGTCGGATTTACTTGTCAACCGAACACTGGACTCCTAAGGAATGTACCGTCTTAGCGGAACTTCCAGGCCATTTGGGCCAATATAATAAGGCTGGGCCGACGCCACTCGACCACTTACGCCACTCCTAGTTCAGATGAAATCCATGACTCTGAAACGTAAAGCTCGTCCCCACTTTCCCCAAGTAGAAACTTGTTGATACGGCTCCACCAAGAAGTCGTATCTAGTTGGAAAGGGAAACTCACCGATATTTCCCAGGCGATGCCTGTTAATGGATTAACTTGTTCCAAGAATTTTACTTCTCGAGTATTGGGTAAGTAATCAAAACTCTTTTATCAAAATAGCAACCTGGTTGCGAATATAAAACACACCACAGAGTCGGATCCCTCAGGTTTTGAGCGAATATTTAAATCCCCTTTGAAAGAAAGATCTTAAATATATAAAAGAAATGAGTTTTGGGGTCCGCTCTAACTTTTAAAATTATTTTGAAGGCTCGCAAACATTTTTAAGAATGTTTGGAGTAGTGCTGATTTAATGAAATAAATCAGTCCCAATTATTAGGGAATATCTGAATATTATTATTTAAATAATATTCTTATAAAGAATAATCTTTATAAAAATAATTGAAGTAGAAGTTTTAAAACTTATACTTGCAATGAATATTAAATAACCCAAGATATACTTATACGAAAGTACTATCTTTATTTGAATAATCAAAAGTGAGTTTGATCATCGACACATTATTCCTTAATAAAATAAAGAATAATAATTAGTAAATAATCGGAGTCATAAGTCCTCGAATGAATATTCAAAATAATATTCATTAATAAAATAAACGGGGTCATAAGCCCTCGAGTGAATATTCAAAATAATATTCAAATAATAAAATCAACGGAGTCATAAGCCCTCGAATGAATATTCAAAATAATATTCATTAATAAAATAAACGGAGTCATAAGCCCTCGAATGAATATTCAAAATAATATTCATTAATAAAATAAAGTTATCGAATAGACCTTATTCGATTCATAGTTTTGAAAACTATTCATATATATATATATTTAAATATATATATATATATATATATATATATATATATATATATTATACTCGGGAGCCTCGACTCCCGGCTTTAGAAAAATGTTTACCTTTGGGTCCCCTATACTAAGGGTATATGCAAATTGCCGCTTATCTCTAGCATAGGTATTATCAACTGAATCAACAGATATATGTATCAAGAATACGAAACAGGCATGCATATATACCATATCACATGCTACAATATATCGTAGGAATTTGCTAAATAACCATTATGCATCTATCACAAGATAATGCATATACAAATGTATACATCACAACAACAGTATAACGGATAGAAAACTTGCCTGAGTGACTGGGGGTTATAAATGGCTTGGGACGAGTCTGGTAACCTATAAACAACATATAAGTTGGAATTAAACCAAAGTCACTTATCAATCTATACTTTAACCAATTTAGACTCTAACGCTTGCTTTGCGCTCAATGATTCTCTTAAGTCGCTCGAGTACCCTCGGCTCCACCATTTTTAATAAATTAATCATTACGAGTTTTAAGGCGATTCTTTCGCGAGTGTCTTACTAACTGCCTAATACACTTTACATAATTGTTTCATACTCCAATTAGTCCTTTTTGGTCTTTAACCTATGTTTCAAAGTAAGGCGAGGGGTAATGATTCGTTCGCGAAACGTCGTTACTTAAAACGGCCGTTTCTCCTAAACCGTACATCGGAATCAAATGAACTACATATCAAAACGAAGCTCGTAACATGAACTATCTAATCATGGCAATGGTAAAAACCTAGCAGTGAGTTCACGGGTCCTAATGTTAAGAACAAAAACAGACTAAAGTAGATTGGACATTACGACGGCTATGTTTACGCGATTACCCAAATTTAAACCACTCCAAATCAACCCACAATCAATCCACAATCACAACCCAATCAAAATTCCATCCATAACTCACCATAACAGCCCCAACAACTCCATATTATCAATTTATACTATTCTTAAACTTGAATTTAAACTACACTTAAGTTCATTAATCAACAATCCAAGAACTACCACTCCAAAAACTTCACAAAATCAACTAATCTCTACATTTACAACTAGCAAGCCTCTCATGAATTATAACAACAAAACTAAACCTAATTACTCAAATAAAGTTAGGGTTTGGAGGGGTTATACCTTCCTTGGAGAGTGGAGAATCAAGTGAATAGCTTGGAATCACCCTTAAAGTCCTTATCCAAGCTTAATCTAAACAAAACTTCAAGAACAAAAAATTTAGTTCTTGAAAAACACTATTCACCATCTTCTTCCATGATTTTTTGGAAGAGATTGTGAATGATTTAGGAGCTCAAACTTATAGGATATCCATAACTATGCATAAGGAGTCTTAGATAATTACCTTGCAATTTAACAAAGCTTGGAACTAGGATTTTAATTTTCTTGCTTTGGAAAAGAAGAAAAAGCAGAGAGCATGGAAGAAGAAAGGTGAGAAAATGTTGTGTTTTTGGTGAAAATGAATTGTTGGCTTGGTTGGTTGATTTTTTTGATTTGTTTTGTTTTGTTTTATTACCTTTTTACCATGGTAACTTTTGTGTGGTTCTAATTCAACCAACAACACACTTTGCTTGGTCATGCTTATGTCACCATGTGATGTCACCCTCCCTCCTTTGTCCTCTTCTTATTGGTTTGATGACATCATCCTCACTAATCTCTTTGATTAGCTTTTAATTATTTGGCTAATGACCGCTGATCTGTTATACGGTTCGCTTAGCTTTCGTTTTCATATATCGTTTGAGGGATCATACCCGGGATCTTATTACTTAGGTTCCCTTAACCTTTCTCAATACATTATATTCCTTTTATGATCCTCTATTAAAATCCTTGAATTTAAATCCTTTTTATCCTGTTACCTTATATTCAATTCTTTCTGTATCTGGTGGATTTTCGGGAAAAATCAAAGTGTTCAGATTTGAATTCTGACGATCTTTACATACACTTATATACCACATAGAGTACTAATAATATCCCAGAAGATCAATAAAAGAACCCCTACATAGTGTGGCATGAAAAGTTTTCTTATTCAGCATAATCAGCAAAACACTATTCATAATGGTTTCAAAAATTCCAAAAATTGGGGTTATTACACTGTTGAAAATATGAGCATAGAAATGTTCCACATTCATACTAGCAAGGTAGCAGCTACTGAGGAGGTCAGTAGGTTATCAAAAGCTAATGAGAAGCTTGAGAGTGAGAAACAAAAGTTTGAGCTATTGCTTGTGGAGCTTGAGATAGTCAAGAAAGAAAATGAATATCTAAAGAACAAACTCAAGTGTGCTAGTGAAATAGAAGTTGTGTTACGAGAAAAGATAAAAAAGAATGAGGTGAAACTGAAGTCATTCAGGAATGCATCTCAGCTAGTTGGTTAGTACGATGAGAAGAACAAGCCATGTGCTAACAAAGCTATTGGCTTGGATTATGATGCATTGAACAACAACAAGAAAGTTGAAGGTGACAAGGGAAAAGCAACAGTACATGAAGATGTCTCAGCTATGCTGAGAAAGGTTGATTCACCATTGTTCAGAGCATGTGAAGTGAATTTCAGTGAAGAGGAGTTGATCATAAAACAAGAACTTGCTGATGAGGACAATGAGAATAATTACACGGAAATAACTCCAAAATCTAAAGCTGGGTGCCCATGGTAAACTAAACTCCCAAGAAACCAATCAAGGAAGTTAAAGCTGAAAATAAAGGAAAGAAGAAGAAAAACAGGAATGGGAAGGTTGGAATAAACAAAGGCAATAACTTTTGCATTTGTTGCAGATGCTCCTAGGAAATAGTGTAAAAAATGCGGCTCTACAAATCATCTAACTCACCTTTGTAAAAAGGCTGTTAGTGAGCCAATATTGGGAGCGTGCAAGTATAATGAAGCAAAAGTTAATGATCCTTACTCATTATGTGACAAGTTTGATTGCATACCTTGCAACATGAAAGTAATGATAAGTTGCCACAAGCTGAGAATAGATCTTAAGGAAGTCAATATTGAGTCCTCAAATAAAAAGGAAAATGCACATCAATCAATGTACTCTATTCTTTTTGAATCATCAAATTCTACTTCTACCAAATCTGTTAACAAAAAGAAAGTAACCCGCACTGCTTGGGCTGCTAAACACACTTAATCCTCATTGTGTGCAGGGAAAAGTGAAGAAGGTCATATGGATCATAGACAGTGGATGCTCAAAAGATATGACAGATGATATGGACTTGCTATCACAATTTGAGGAGATGGTTGTCCCATTAGTGACTTTTGGAGACAACAACAAAGGTTTCACAATGGGATATGGCTAGATAATTTATGGAAATATTGTCATTGAAGATGTAGCAATGGTAGCTAGTCTTGAGGTGAATCTCCTGAGTATCAGCCAATTTACAGATAGAGGATTCAATGTTTCATTTGACAAAGGAGTATGCCTAATTATCAGCAAAAAGACTGGTGAAACTGCTTTGAAAGGAGCAAGGAAATGAAGCTTATTTGTTGCAGACCTGGACTCAACAAATGAGGATGAAATTTATTACTTTTACACCAAGGCATATGCAGAGCAAAGCAAACTGTGGCATAAAAAGCTCTCTCACTTAAATTATAAAGCAATCAATACTCTAGTCAAAAAGGAGTTAGTGAGAGATATGCTAAATCTGGAGTTTGCTCAAAATGAGGTATGTGAGGCTTGTCAAAAAGTAAAAATGAAGACATCAAGTCACAAGAATAAAAATGTGAATTCTATAAGTGCACCTTTGTAACTTATTCACATGGACTTATTTGGACCAGTAAATTTCTTATCAATTTTCAGGAAGAAATATGCACTTGTGATGGTGGATGACTACTCAAGGTAAACATGGGTATAATTTATGCATTCTAAGGATGAGACTCCACATATCATAATTGAACACATCCAGAATATTGAGAAGCAGGTTGAAGATCAGGAATGTGTGAAAAGGTTGAGTGACAATGGCACAGAATTCAGAAATGCAACTTTAACTGAATTTTGCAAAGACAAGGGCATTATTCAAGAATTCTCAGCAGCTAAGACACCTCAACAGAATGGTGTTGTTGAAAGGAAAAATAGAACATTAATGGAGGCTTCTAGAACAATGCTGCAGGATGCTAAATTGCCAACAAGTTTTTGGGAAGAAGCTGTGAACACTGCATGCTATACTCAAAACAGATATCTCATTAACAAAAATCTTGGCAAATTACCCTACTCAATCTTATCTAAAAGAAAGCCTACTGTGAAGCATCTTTATGTGTTTGGTAGCAAGTGTTATGTTTTGAAAAACAACTCTGAATATGTTGGAAAATTTGACTCTAGGGTTTTTGAAGCAATTTTTATGGGATATTCATTGGAGAGAACCGCCTACAAAGTCTATGTTCTAGAACAAAAGAAAATTATGGAAAACACAAATATACCTTTTGATGATGATAAGTGTCCAGGCTTGGAATGCCTTGATGAAAATGAAGCTGAAGCCCTGAAATTTGAAAATGTAAAATTGATAATGATTCTGAGGATGAAGTTGTAATCAACACAAATGACAGAATAGATGAAGAGTTAACTGAACAAGTGAATCATGAGAATGGAAGCTCATCTCAAACACCTGAATTTGATAGCACAAACTCAGGGGAGAAGGAGAAAAAGGTTCTGCAATTCATGCCAATGATGAAGAAAATGCAAAAACCTCAAGTAAATAAACTCACACCAGGAAATGGTATAGGATTTACACAAGAAAGACAATTATTGGTGATCCAACCGTTAGAGTGAGGACTAGAATTGCAACTGCAAATGAATGTATTCATGCATGTTTTCTTTCACAAGTTGAGCCTAAGAAAACTGAGGAAGTTCTACTTGATCCTGATTGGATATCTTCTATGCAAGAGGAGCTAAATCAGTTTGAGAGAAATAAAGTTTGAGAGTTGGTTCCTACACCAAAGAATAGAAGTGTAATTAGAACAAAGTGGGTATTCAGGAAGAAAATAGATGAAAATAGGATTATCACCAGGAAGAAAGTAGGGTTCCGATCCAATCAAGAATTACTTTTGAATAAAATATTTTTTTTAAACTTCACATTAGAGATTGAGGTTGGTTGCAAAAGGCTACTCACTGGAGGAAGGAATTGATTATGATGAAACTTTTGCTCCAGTTGCAAGACTTGATGTAATAAGGATCTTTCTTGCATTTGTTGCACACTCAATTTTTAAGGTGTATCATATGGATGTGAAGAGTGCATTCGTTAATGATGAGTTGAAAGAAGAAGTTTATGTGCAACAGCCACCTGACTTTGAAGATCCAGAATTTCCAAACTTTATGTACAAACTACTCAAGGCTCTCTATAGACTAAAGCAAGCACCTAGAGCTTGGTATGATACACTGTCAGAATTTTTTCTTAAATATAATTTCACTAGAGGTACAATTGACAAGACTCTCTTCTACAAGCAGCATGGTGATGATATGATTCTAGTTCAGATCTATGTGGATGATATCATCTTTGGTTCTACTAATAAAAAGCTATGTCAATAATTCTCAAAGCTCATGCAGAGTGAATATGAAATGAGTATGATGGGAGAACTAAGTTACTTTCTTGGACTTCATGTTAGTCAAAGAAGTGATGGAACTTTCATTAGCCAAACTAAGTATATAAAAGATTTATTGAAGAAGTTTGGCATGGTTGATTATTCATTTGCATCTACACCAATGTCTACAACTACTAAGTTGGATGAAGATAAGAAAGGAAAAAGTGTGGACATTTTAGTTATAGAGGAATGATTGGATCTTTGATGCATTTAACTGACCAAACATTATGTTTATAACATGTTTATGTGCAAGATTTCAAGCCAATCCAAAGGAATCACATTTGATGGATGTGAATAGAATTTTCAAATACCTAAAAGGGACTCCAAATTTGGGCTTATGATGTAACACCCCCAAATCCGGGGTCGGGGATCTGGGTTGTCACGAGTTTCATTTCCCTTAACAACACTTAATCAAAATAAACAACCAATTACTGCGTACTGTGACCCCACAATATACACACACACCACAAGTTATAGTCTCAGAGATGAATACCAAAATAACACAAGTCATTTTATTCCACAATTATAAGTCACTACACCTCAAAAGGGTTTCTTAATAAATTTACATATTCTTTGCCATTATTACAATTCATAAATATACATAAGTTTGGTACGTCAAAAGTTGAAAGCCTAGCCTATTGGTAGTTCCTACCTCAGCTACAACAGCATCAACGCCTACAGGAAACTGCAGAACATTTCCTATCCGCTCGCAAATTGGGAGCTTGGTCTTGTCCATCTTGTCTATCTGTTATTGTGTGATGAAAGAAGAAAGCAAGGGTGAGCAACAAGCCCACCAAAATAACATGTATTGTAATTAACAATATATGAGCCTTCTCATAGTACTCATGAAAGTCTTGGTCAAGCCTATATGAACCAAGTTTGATATCTTAATGCGACGAAGTCGCAAAATATCAGTATCTATGTATATATATATATACTTTTCAAAACCTTTGAAATCCTCTGACATGTATATTATACACAGAGTTCCAGTTTATAACTGTATAAAAATATCGTTGCAAGGTGATCTCATATATCTAACCTTGTCTCAACGTTTTTCTGAAAATCTTTGTCATGCATAAGATAATCATTTACTCGATATAAGTTGAAAAGATGAATTTACAAGATACTCCAATATTCTTATATCTTTTTCTGAATACTACTTGAACTATCACCATTCAAGGTATAAATAGTTCATCCCATAGATGAAGCTACAAGACAAAACTTGTATAGAATCAATCTTTGAAATATCATCAAAATGAAATAAAGTTACGAGATACTTCATTTGATGAAAATATCATTTTGAAAACTCGACCCTGCCAACACTCAACAATCGCCCAGCCGTAGCCTTTCTATCGAAGTGCTCTGGGTAGTATTGTAGAAATATCCAACTGGATGATGAACTCATTACGGGAGTTTGCCGCGCCAGGAAGACCACTCACAATGATCAGTCGCATTAGTGCAACCCCAACATTTTCTACATGTAGAGGAGAACAGTCGGATTTACTTGTCGACCGAACGCTGGACTCCTAAGGAATGGACCGTCTTAGCGGAACTTTTGGGCCATTTGGGCCAATATAATAAGGCTGGGCCGGTGCCATTCGACCACTTACACCACTCCTAGTTCAGATGAAATCCATGACTCCGAAACGTAGAGCTCGTCCCCCCTTTCCCCAAGTAGAAACTTGTTAATACGGCTCCACCAAGAAGTCGTATCTAGATGGAAAGGAAAACTCACCGATATTTCCCAGGCGATGCCTGTTAATGGATTAACTTATTCCAAGAATTTTAAATCCCCTTCGAAAGGAAGATCTTAAATTTGAAAACGAGTTTTGAGATCCGCTCTAAATTTCCAAAAATAGTTTTGATAAAGTTTGAAAATAATCTCTGGAAATATTTAAAGTAAGAATGATTTGATAGTATCAATTATTTTCCGAATACTTGGCAAATATCAAAACATTATTCTTTAAGAAAATAAAGAATATTATTTAATAAAATAAGCGGAGTCATAAGTCCTCGAATGAATATTCAAACTAATATTCATTTAATAAAATAAACGGAGTCGTAAGTCCTCGAATGAATATTCAAACTAATGTTCATTTAATAAAATAAGTGGAGTCATAAGTCCTCGAATGAATATTCAGACTAATATTCATTTAATAAAATAAGGTAGAAAAAGTTTCATAAGTAGAAACTCTATTAAAATACTTAAACTAGTCTTTGATCGTAATAGGAATCTTATATGAATATTCCAAAAATAATATTCACTTATAATATAAAACTATCGAATAAACCTTATTCGATTAATATTTTTTGAAAACTATATATATATATTATATATATATATATATATATATACTCGGGAACATCGCCTCCCGGTTTAGAAAATTGTTAACCTTTGGGTCCCCTATACTAAGGGTATACGCAACTACTACTTATCTCTAGCATAAGTATTATGCAGTTTATAAGCATTTGAATTGATAATAAAATATCAAGATTTCACAACATGCATATATATACCATATCAACATGATCCAATATATCGCAAGATTTGCTAATAACAACCATGCACTTATCTCAATATAATGCGTCAATATATTTACATCACAACAACAGTATAACGGGTAGAAAACTTGCCTGAGTGTTCCGGGGTAGACTTAAGCTTAGAGTTGGTCCGGTAACCTATGAACAAAAACATAAGCCGGAATTAGACCACGGTCGCTTAAGAAACTAGTCAAAACTCACTCATACCCTAACGGTCGCTTACGGTTGCTTATACGCTTAACGATTTGCATTAATCGCTCGTGTACCCTTGGCTCCACTAATTTTAATAAATTAATCATTACGAATTTTAAGGCGACTCTTTTACGAGTACTTTACCAACTGCCTAACCCACCTTATATAATTTTTTCATACTCCAATTAGTCATTTAAGGACCTTAACCAAGGTTTCAAAGTAAAGCGAGGGGTAATGGTTCGCTCACGAAACGCCGTTACTTAAAATGGTCGTTTCTCATCGCTCGTAACTTGGATTTAGGAGAACGACATATCAAAACGAAGCTCGTAACATAAACTATCTAAACATGGCAAAGGTCAGAATTTACAATGAGTTCAAGAGTCCTAAGTTAAGCACAAAAACAGTTAAGGAAATTCGGGCATTATGACGGCTAGAACTAAGAGATTTCCAATATTTTTACCACTCCAAATCAATCCCCTCCAACTACAATCCATCCACAACTTCAAGATTCAAACCTAGGCTACAGATATTAGCCAAAACAAGATCAAGATCCTCAATCCAATTTAATATTATACCATCTCCATAATCAACTAATCTACTTAACAATCAAAGTTCAATTCAAACTTAATCATTCAAACAACTACTCATCCATCCAAACCATCCCAAAATTCAAGAAAACAAACTTAGTACTTAAAGGTCCAAAAGTTTTCTACCTTTAATTTTTAGGGGAAAGTTTCTAGGAAGCCTTAAACCCTTGATTAATTCTTATACAAGTTTGGATCTCACAAACAATCAAGAAAACACAAGGTTAGATTTTGAAGTTTCTAAAAGTTTGATTGAAAGAACTGTAAAAATGAGGTTCTTACCATGCTTATTTCGATGAGACTTGTGAACAAGAGTTGTAGGCCATCTCAATACCTTTCCAAAGAGCTATAGAACATACTATTTGAGTGAGTATTGAAGGAAATATGATAGTCTGAAGTTGCTGCTATGGTTTTGGCCGAGAGCAAGCTTTGAAAAATGAGGTGATGAAATGCTTCTTTGATTTGCCTTGGTTAATTGGTGTGATGTTTTATTTGATAAATATCTAGCTTCCTTTATGCTAAACATGTGGTGTTTAGTTGGTTACCAAGGCAACTACAAGCTACTAATTGTGTGGCTTATATTAGTTGCTCCCACTCACTTTTACTAATTACAATTTCACGTCTCTAGTCCTCTTGCTTTTCATTTTTAACCTTTCATAAAAGATGCTCTCAATACTTATACTCTAATTCCTTATTTGGTTCCCCTTTGTTTCATTAGTCATTCATCGCTCAATCTTGTTGATTGTTTGGGGGATCATATCCGGGATCTTATTACTTGGGCTTCCCTGAACCTTTATTAATATCTTTTATTCCTTTAATGATCCTCTGCTATAATCCTTAAATAAAAATACTTTTAATTATGTTACCTTATACTTAATCCTTTCGGTATCTGGTGGATTTTCGGGAAAAACCAAAGTGTTCGAATCCGAATTCTGAGGACCTTTACATACACTCATTTACTTTATGGAATACTAATACGATCTCAGAATTTCCATAACAGTACTCCTATATAGCGTGGTATGATAATTTTCCTTAATCAGCATAGTCAGAAAAAAATTATTATTCATCAGGGTTTCAAAAATTTCCAAAAATTGGGGTTATTACATATGGTATCCTAAGGGAACATGTTTTGAAGCTGTTGGATACACAAATGCAGATTTTTCTGGATGCAGGGTTGACAGAAAGAGTACTAGTGGAAGCTGTCAGTTTCTTGGACAAAGACTTGTATCCCGGTATAGCAAGAAACAACAATCTGTGGCAACTTCCACGACTGAGGCTGAATACATAGCTGCTGGAAGTTGCTGTGCTCAAGTGCTTTGGATTAGAAATCAGCTAATGGATTATGGCCTAGTGTTACACAAAATTCCAATTATGTGTAACAATACTAGTGCTATATCTATTATGGCTAATCCTAGTTAATCATTCTAGAACAAAGCACATTAATGTAAGGTACCATTTTATTAGAGAACATGCTACAAATGGTACCACTGACCTTATTTTTGTTCCAACAGAAAAATAGTTAGCTAATATTTTTACTAAACCTTTGGATGAAGCAACTTTCACTAGACTTGTAGGTGAAATTGGAATGCTAAATTTTTCATCCTAAAGGCAAGAACTTAGCTAATGTTTTGCAGCAGATTGATTTCTAATAAATCAAAATTAATTTGATTTATTTGAAATTAACTGAAATATGAGTTGTTAATATTTCAGAAATCTCTGTATATTTGTTTTTCAAAATTCAAAAGTTAGCTTGGAATTTTTCAATTCTAAGAAAACTATCTAAGTGTTAATTCACATTTTCAATATGTGAAATTAGCATAAGACAGAATCAAAAAAGAACAAAAGTATTTGGAGAACAAGTTCTCGATATGTCTAATTGACTTCTCGACAAGCCACTTTAAGAATTCTCGAGTGAGTTCTTGATAAGTCATTTTTCTGACTTCTCGAAGGACTTCTCGACAAGCTTTATTATGACTTAACGATAAGTCATTGTAGAGTTCTGTATAAGTGTTAACTCACAGAGTTCTCTACAAGTATAAATTTTAGATTTATCAATAACCCAGAACTGAGATAATTTAATAAATTATTTTGGTAAAATACTTTTGACAAAATCAGTCTGATTTTATTTTGATTTATTCAAATAAAAATTGGAAACAATTCAGTCCATTCAGGACAAACTGGGTATTTATTTGACATCTCGACAAGTCATTTTCTAGTTCTCAATAAGAGTCAAGAAAATGACATATCGATATGTATCTATTCTCTCAATATGACTTCTCGATAAGTAAATTCCAAACATCCATTTTTAGTTCTCGATAAGTCATTTACCTATTACTATAAATACCCATACATCTCGACATACACCTATTTACGACTTCGAGATCTCTAAGTGACCTAATTTTTCCAATTCTCAACCGCTCTCTCTCTCGTTTCAAATTCTTTCTCTCTAATTTTTCTTACCCACTCAAATTTACTGCTCTAAAATGGCACTAAACAATGTTAGAGCTACAATCTCCAAGGATGGAACCAACTATCTCACTTTTACAGATGCTAATCAAGCTCCTGACAGTTTCAAGGGGTTTGTTAATTTTTTGTCTGAGTCTTATCTTACTGGAGATCTAATTGCTAATCCAATTCTCTACTTGGATGTTTTGCATGAATTCTGGACAACAGCTGTAGTGAGGACAATTGTGCATGACAACTCTGTATCGATTGTGGTGAACTGCTCTATTGGAGGGCAAGAGGTGGAGTGTAATGAGCAAGATATGAATCAAGCTTTGGGTATTCCAACTGAGAAAATGGTGGAGATTCCTAATCAACAGGAGCTGGATGAGTTCATGGACTTTATCAATTACAATGAGAGGATCAACCTGGCTAGCCTAAACAAGAAGAATCTGAGAAGAGAATGGTCCTTCTTATTTGAGTCCATCATAAGGGCCTTCACTTACAGAAGACAGGATATGACAACATATCAAGTGTGGTCCAGAAGCTGGTGTTCTCCATAGCTCACAACAGACACTTGAATGTGGGCTTATTGATCCTGGAAGAACTTAGCACCAGGCTCACAATGCCCCTAGCTACAAGAGGTGATGAAATCTTCTTTCCTAAATTTATAATGTCTGCTTTAAATCATAAAGTGCATGACATTCATCGGTTTTTACTGAAGAGCCTGTGATAGTTTCCAATGCACCTTCATGTGCAAATCAACCTTCGCAGGTTGTAAGGTTTGAGGGTAGTACTCCTAAGGGGGAGCTATCTAAATCCTCTCCAATTCAATTGGCGGTTCCTCTTGTAGGAACAACTCCCCTCAAAACCCTAGCTAAAATTGCACTCATAATTGACACTAGGAGTTCAATTGCCAATAATCTTGCTATGGGGGAGGCAAGTGTATCACATTTATGTGACAGTACTTTGAAAGAAGTAAAAGGGTTTGAGGCTAGAGTACATGACAATAACCTAGTCAACTCCCCTCCAATTCTAATAGAGGTTCTGACCAGAATTGGAGAACAACAAACTGTCATAACCATAGTTTAACATGTGAGTCAAACTGTGACATCTATCACAGGTGGTTCTATTGTAGATCTACCATCCACCTCACAACCAACAGATCAACCATCCACTTCCAACCCTTCTCAACCATAACCTCACTTGATCTCTCAATGGCTATAAGAGACAGAAGCTCAACCTACAACTATCAATGATATGTTAGTTGATCAATTGTCTGGACTTGCTCAAATCTCACAACAGCTTCTCACCTCCAACATGTCTAATCAAGATTACCAAGCTATCATGATCCCCTATCATGATATCATGATAGAGGTTCAAGAACAATAGACTAAAATTGTAAATGAAGCTGAACAAGATGGAAATTGTGATGCCTGGCTGGATAAAAACTTTAGTCTGGAGATGGATGAAGTATTAGCAAGGTTCAGGGAGAAGTACTTGACTATTCTTGGGAGCAATGCCAAATCTATAACTCCACAAGAAGTCTATGATGCAGTTACTGAGATTTACAAAGATCAACTGAAAGCTTTCCATCTCTTTGATAAAGCTCTGAAATTACAATTGACTGATCATCAAGACATAATAAGAAGACTGGTCAAGGACAAGTTGGATGAGATAATTCCTTCTTAGGTGGAAATCAAACAAAAATTCTCTAAATTTACTGATCAAATGGTCAAGTTTAATTTATTATCTGTAGACAAGAGCATCAAGAATCTAAGGGAGTCATTTCTAGCTCTTCATGAAGTTGTTCAGCAACAAATCACCAATATAAATGACATTAGGATCAAGTTGGATCAACTCCATCAGACTAGATATAAGCCATCTGTTCTTCTGATGGAAGGAATCAAGGAAGCTGTGCAAGCCACATTTGGCACTTCTCTACCTTCAAGCACTCACCAACCACTATCAACTTCAACCAACTTGCAAATTTAAGCTCTCTAATCTCAAGTCTCTACCTTGCAATCAGCCAATGAGTCATTGACAAATCAAGTATCACAAATGACAGTTATGGTTCAAAGTCAACAGGCTGATATTCAAACCTTGGTGGACTCCCATAAGCATCTACAAATGCAGAATTTTGTGTCTTTGGGAGCCATCATGGGTGCACTCAACATTCCACTGCCTGCACTTCCAGAAGCTGTGAAGCCTGAAATCCCTACACCTCTCATCTTTCCTGCTAACAAGACTATGGGGGGATATAGGCTAGGTTATTAAAATCATCGTTATCATCTGTTCAAGCTGTTCACAAAGGAAAAGCCAAAGAAGTTGATGTTGGACTGGAGAGGCTTATAAAAGCAGCTGAGGGACCTAGTCTAAGTAGAGAATTTGATGATTTGCTAAAGGCTCTTAAGACTTCTCTCAACAACAACATTTTCACATACAAGAAGGCCTTGGACAAAACAGTAAACTTTCTAAGGGTGATCATGGTAATTGTAGATGGATTTCAAGAAAGAAGAATAGTTGTCAATATTAATGACTCTGGGGTTGACAGGTGTATACAGGTGTCCCTTAACTACCTAATAACAAGAAGGGCATCTGAGTTGGACATTCTGATAAATAAAGTCAACAGAGTGATTCAAGAAGACACTCTCTTGCTAACTGAATTGAAAAAGGCTCAAGTAGCTGCTTTTCCAGAAGTATATTTACAGCCAAACAAGGGAGTGGTATACATCTGTCCAACCACCAAACATTACAAACACTTCTAAATTCCTAAGCAATGTGTCATGGCAAACAAAAAGTTGATTATGACTTTGGACAAAGACTTGAAGACTAAGCAGTACAAGACTGTTGAAGATGAAGACACGATCAAGCTGTTGGGGAGATATTTGAGAGATCCTGAAGCCAACTTGCCCAAAACTAAAATCAATAAGGATAACTTGGATGATGATGAGCAGAAGAAAGATGATCAAAAACCTTCTTTCTCAAATCCAAGTCAATCTTCCAAGGCAACTGGCAGCAAAGAAAATGAGAAGAAAAGATATGCTAAGAAAAAAAGAAATAATGAGAAGAAGGGTGATGAGAGAAGAAGAAGGATAATTCTAAAACCAAGAAAAATTCAACTTGCTCAAACCACTAAACCTATAAGCTCAAACATTACTCTATCTTTGACCTCTAAGCCCAAGTTTTTGTACAAGCCAACTGCAAACACCCTACTCAAAATACCAATTACATCTAGCCAATCTACCTTGAAAAAAATCACAAACCTACCTTCATTCAAGCCACCAATTAAAATTTATTTCAAATCTATTGGAAGAAAACCAAAGAAATTGCAAGTTACTGAAAGGGCTATCTAGAACTGTTTTGATCAATCTGATTTTACGCCACTAAATTGGTGCATCACAGATAATGAGTACTTTCAACAGTTAGCTGAAGAAATAGTCAAATTCTGGGTTGTATTCTATACAAAAATTAGGATATATTATGATGAAGGTACCTTCACTCTAATTTGCAGCAACTTAATGGATAAACTTTCAACCACAGAAATCAAGAGAATAATTAGCTTAATGAAGGATAAGGATACAACTACAAGAGCTTGGAAGGCAATACTGTGTGTATGGGTAAGAGAAAGGGATGAAAGAAATGCAAAAGCAAAGGCTGAAAAGGAAGAAAAAGATAGAAAGTATGTAGAAGAACTTGCAAGACTTGAATAAAGATCAAATGAGCTCAAGACAAAAGGGAAGAGCAGACTTTCTAAGGATGAACACTTTCTGAATATAAAGGTTGGAAGATTCTTAAGATTTAGAGTTGGTTACCTAAATGTTATTCATTAGATGAGTGGCTCAAGCTTGTGGAAGCTCTAAGAGGTACTGAAATCATAGAAAAAATTCAAGTGCTAGTAAATCTTAAGGACCTTATTAGAAAGGAGCCAGGCTATGAGGATTTCATGTAATGAATATACCTACCAAACTGATGTAATCAATTAATGTATACAATTTGTACTTGTATCTCTGTCAGTTTTTATGTAATCTTTATTGTTTCATTATAACTTGGGGTTAGTCTTGTTACCAGGAATGAATTTTTGATAAGCAATCTTCTCATAAATTGGGGGAGATTGTTATGCAAGACATGCCTGCATTATAACAAGACTAAGTCAAATTGACAGCCCTAAGAATTAGTTGTATGATAATATAAAATTGTATTTGTATTGTATTACTTAAGTCTATAAAAATGTGAAAGATTAGACTGGAGTATTTTTCTGTAAACAGTCTCAATCCTAAGAATAAACTCTGGAAGAAGATTAAGAAGATCATTCCTCAGAGAAATTATGAAGAAGCTTGGAGTTGAATAAATCTTTTTCAGGAAAAATATTCTAAGTCAAGATATCTACAAGTCATAGATAAAATCATATAGAGAAGTCACTCGAGAACTCCATAATGACTTATCGAGAAGTCCAAAACAGCTTATAGAGAAGTCTCAGAGATATCGACAAGCCAAATGAAGACATGAAGATTGAAGATATCGACAAGTCAATTTTCTCATTAGAGATCTCAGAGATATCAACAAGTCAAAATGCTTATAGAGATCTCAGAGATATCGACAAGTCATTTCCACATGCAGAAACTTGGAGACCTCGACAAGCCGAGTTCACTTATAAAGAACTAAGAGAACTCGACAAGTCAAAGACACTTATAGAGAACTAAGAGATCTCGATAAGCCATTATACTTATCGAGATGTCAGTTCTCTACAGAACAAACCGGAGATCTCGATATGAACCTCAAGTACAGAATGCAGATACGTTAAATATTCAAGTTTATTAATCAACAAACGATCGAATCACTTAGATTGAAAAGTCTACAAAAGCAACTTGAAGAGTACAAGATCAAATGCCAAGATTAACTGACAAAGGAAAGTCACACATCTATAGGATTTGCAAAGATACACTAAGCCAGAAATGGAAAGCTTTAGAGATAACTTAAAGTAGGGTTTAGTACATCTTATTGGATGTTGTGTAAACCTTTGTTCACTAATCTATAAAGTAAACAATGGTCCTTTTCTTTTAATATTTGTATCAAACAGATCTAGTTTTTCTTGTAACTCTCTCAAGGAAGAAGCTGAGTTCTTTACTTTCAAAGAACCCAGGATTTGTAGCAAAACAGTAGCTTGATTTTTATATAAAATTAAGTGAGTTTTCAAATATTGTGTGCACTATTTTATTTCAGTTAAATATAATATTACTGCATTTTTAATCTTCTTTGTTAACCAAGTAACAAACACTCAAAAAGCCTTAAAATTATCTAAAACACATTCACCCCCTCCTCTGTGTTATATTCATTACCTAACAAGTGGTATCAGAGCTAAATATGAAAGCAAACAGATGAAAAATCTTGGAAGAATGATTACACAGAAGATTAGCAGTATAAAGATACCAGCTTTTGATAAGACTAACTACACATTATGGAAAATAAAGATGATGTTGTTTCTAAGGATGGCCAACCCCCTGTACATCCAGATTATGAAGAATAGACCTTTTATTCCAATGGAAAGGATTGAAGAGTCTACAAAAGGAGACATGGTCATCCCAGCTTACTATGGTCCTAAAGATCCTTCAAAATACATAAACATTTAGAAGGAAAAAGTTTCTCTTGACAGTGGTTTATAATTAATTCTAATAGAGTCACTTGACAATGTCATGTACAATAACATTATCAACTGTGACACAGCTAAACCGATCTGGGAGAATATAAAGATTCTGTGTGAAGGTATATAGGAAGTTAGATCCAACCAAAGGAAAATAATGGTATCTCAATATGAGGGTTTCATGGCTAAACCTAAAGAAAGTATAACTGATGTCTTTGAAAGATTCAACAAGCTGGTTAATGACTTGTAGCTTCATGACAAATACTATGAAGCCGAGGAGGTTAACTTGAAGTTTTTGCTCACCCTTCTTGATCATCTAGAACAAAAGATTTCAGCTATAAGAGAAGGGAAAGACTTGAGCAGAATGACACTAGAGGTTTTGTATGGCATACTAAAACCCTATGAATTGGAAATAATCCAAAGAAAATCTTTAAAGGCTGGTCAAGGACACATTGTAGATGGATCAAGTGCACTAGTTATTAATGACAGTCAGTCATCTGATGATGAACTAAAAATCCAAACTCAAGTTGATTCAAGTAATGAGCAAAAGAATAAGGAACCACAAAAGTAAGTTATTCTTGAACTTGAAGAGGATGAATTCTATACTTTGGATGAACCTGATGAGTTAGATCAGTCCATGGCTTACTTAGCAAGAAATTTCTCTAACATTAGAGTAAAGAGGCCAAAGTTCTTCAAAAACAAGGGACAAAAATCCAACAAGGACAACATCTGGAAGGCAAAGCACAGTACAACTCTGGAAGCAAAAATGGTTATAAAATAGGATCTGTTGACAGGTTAAAGATCAGGTGCTTCAATTGTGATGAATTGGTCCATTTTTCTACAGAATACAGGATGCCAAAGAAAGTGAAAATGGACAAGGCCTATCTTGAATTGGAAGCAAAGTATGACGCTCTTCTAAGAAAGCAACAGGGTAGAGCTTATATTACAGAAGGAAATAATTGGGATGATTCAGATAATGATGATGATGTGGAAGTAGGAAACTATGCACTCATGGCCTTGGAGCAAGGAGAGTCATCCTCATCAAAAACACATGTACCAACTCTTATCACTATTGATTTAAATCAAAGTCAATATAAGGAGACTGTTGAAAAGATGAGCATATAAATGTTCCACATTCATACTAGCATGGTAGCAGCTACTGAGGAGGTCAGTAGGTTATCAAAAGCTAATGAGAAGCTTGAGAGTGAGAAACAAAAATTTGAGCTATTGCTTGTGGAGCTTGAGACATTTAAGCAAGAAAATGATTATCTAAAGAACAAGCTCAAGTGTGCTAGTGAAATAGAAACTGTGTTAAGAGAAAAGATAGAAAAGAATGAGGTGAAACTAAAGTCATTCATGAATGCATCTCGGCTAGTTGGTCAGTACCATGAGAAGAACAGGCCATGTGCTAATATAACTATTGGCTTGGATTATGATGCATTGAACATCAAAAAGAAAGTTAAAGGTGACAAGGGAAAAGCTCCAGTAAATGAAGATGTCCCAGCTATGCTGAGAAAGGTTGATTCACCATTGTTCAAAGCATGTGATGTGAATTTCAGTGAAGATGAGTTGATCAGAAAACAAGAACTTGCTGATGAGGATAATGAGAAGAAATGTAAAGAAATAACTCCAACTTCTAAAGCTGAGAAGAAGCCCATGGTAAACTAAACTCCCAAAAAACCAATCAAGAAAGTTAAAACTGAAAATGCAGAAAAGAAGAAGAAAAACAGGAATGGGAAGTTTGGAATAAATAAAAGCAATAACTTTGTATTTGTTACAAATGCTCGTAGGAAACATTGTCAGAAATGTGGCTCTACAAATCATCTAACTCACCTTTGTAAAAAGGCTATTAGTAAGCCAAGATCGAGAGAATGCACGTATAATGAAGCAAAAGCTAATGATCCTTACTCATTCTGTGACAAGTTTGATTGCATACCTTGCAACATGAAAGTAATAACAAGCTGCCACAAGCTTAGAATAGATCTTAAGGAAGTCAATATCGAGTCCTCAGATAAAAAGGAAAATGCACATCAATCAATGAACTCTATTCTTTTTGTATCATCAAATTCTACTTCTACCAAATCTGTTAACAAAAAGAAAGTACCCCGCACTGCTTGGGCTGCTAAACACACTTAATCCTCATTATATGCAGGGCAAAGTGAAGAAGGTCATATGGATCATAGATAGTGGATGCTCAAAATATATGACAGGTGATATGGCCTTGATATCACAATTTGAGGAGATGGTTGTCCCATTAGTGACTTTTGGAGACAACAATAAAGGTTTCACAATGGGATATGGCTAGATAATTTCTGGAAATATTGGCATTGAAGATGTAGCACTAGTAGCTGGTCTTGAGGTGAATCTCCTGAGTATCAGCCAATTTACAGATAGAGGATTCAATGTTTCATTTGACAAAGGAGAATGCCTAATTATCAGCAAAAAGACTGGTGAAACTGCTTTGAAAGGAGCAAGGAAAGGAAGCTTATTTGTTGCAGACCTGGACTCAATAAATGAGGATGAAATTTTATGCTTTTACACCAAGGCATCTGCAGAGAAAAGCAAATTGTGGAATAAAAAGCTCTCTCACTTAAATTACAAAGCAATCAATACTCTAGTAAAAAAGGAGTTATTGAGAGATATGCCAAATCCGGAGTTTGCTCAAAATGAGGTATGGGAGGCTTGTCAAAAAGGAAAAATGAAGAAATTAAGTCACAAGAGTAAAACTGTGAATTCTATAAGTGCACCTTTGTAACTTATTCATATGTGAAAGTGTTTGTCCTAAATCCAATCTTGTATGATGAGTTAGGAAGAATTTTCTTGAATTCCTATTTGATTTCATTGAAATTAATAAAAGACTTGTTTTGGTTTTATTATGGGCTTTATCTATTTAAAGTGTTTTAAATAAGATGCTCCATAGTTTAGAGTAAAGCTTCTAGAATTATAATGAGATTATAATAGTGAGATCTAGAAGATGATAACTCTAGACTTAAACAGTTCCTGATTATAGGATAACTAATCGGATGTTAGTGGATCCGTAAAGATTGGTACATACTATGCTTGCTCCCTTCAGGAGGATGTCTGTTCTCATAGGCATTTGTGTGGTGACACTATAACTATTATGTAGGTGCTTATTAGGGAATAAGTTCACTGAACATGACTCGATAAGTTGAACAACTAATGGAGATTACTCACGTGTCAATAGTTATTCACTGAGTGATAGTTGTACAAGTGTCCTTAGACTTGAGATCGTTAAAGTTATCTTGTATATAATGAACTGTGCTTTGGTTTATTCCTTAGTCTCAAGGACATCCATTAGGTCTATTCTGGGCATAGAAATTTATGTATAGAGATAGTTAACGTCAATAGAGGATCTACCCCTTCCAGTATAGGAAGAGAATATCCTATGTTAATCTTAGTATGCGAGTTCTGGAATCTCTGGCCAGAGTGTATGAAATTAGAAAGGAGTTTCTAATTTGCATTAATATGAACTTTGCATTATGAATAAGAAATCATATGATTAAATTTGATAGGCCTGACACGAGATCCATGCCTTGTATTTAATCAGGATATTGTAAGGGTAGAAGGAATTCATTGTATGGTAACTAGTCACTGACAGGTTCTTGTTATTCTGAGCAGTGAATTCATATTATCTGGATATTCGCGATATGTTGAGAAGCATCACTCACGATGTAGAATAAATATAATTAATCAGTTAATTATATTTAGTGAATTTTAGTATTCATGTAAATAATTAATAAAAGTTTATTATTATTTATTTCTACTACCGGCATAATATTGAACCTACAGGGTCACACCATAAAAGAATATTTTCTTTGATGAAATAATGAGAGAGAGAATTATTTTTTAAATAGTTTAGAAAAAGAAATAATGATTAAAATAGTTTTAATTATTATTAAAGCATTTTATAAAGATAAAATATGGGGCTAATATATATATATATATATTGATATATTATGAAAAACCCTAGGAGAGCCCTATAAATAGAATGATATGGCTCATTCTAAACACACACTTGGTTTTGTGAAAACCCTAAGAAGCGCTAGCCTCCATCTTCTTCCTCTCTATCTCTCTCTCTCCCAAAACTCCATTTTTATAAAAGCTTGGTTTATAAAAAGCTTCATCGAAAAGGATCATTCTTGGTGAATACCGGTAGAGTGCTTCACACACTGAGGAGCAACCGCTAGCAACCATATTATAAAACTTCGATTTTCAAGGTATGGTTACGATTCCTCCGTTCTTCTTATTTATACGTTTTTCTATATGTGCGATACATGGTTTTTACGGAATAATTGTTAGATCACGCTTCCGCTCATCCATAAATTCCTTCAATGGCATCAGAGCTAGGTTTTGTATATAGAGATTCATATAAAAAAATTCAGATTTTTTATGCATGTATGGATTTGTTATGAATTTTGCAAGTTTATTTAGATTTAATTATGAATTAATTCGAAATATTTTTTGCATTGGATTTTGGCCACTGATCTAGGTTCTACAAGTGTTGTAGATCATCTAGGTATTGTTATTCATAATTTTGTGATATGTAGATTATTTGTTATGATTTTTTTAAAATTATTTTAATTAAAATTCATAAAATAATTATGCATGTAAATAAATATGAATTTAATATTTGCTTCCATCCATTGGCTGACCTTTTAATTGTAATGCTGATAATAATAGTTATTATTAATACTAAAATAAATGAATTCGTCAGTTTTTGTTTTGGGACATAAATGCAATAACAAGTACAAAAGGGGCCAATAATGATAATAATAATAGTTATTATTAATACTACAATAAATGTATTCGGCAGTTTTTGTTTTGGGTAATAAAGGCAACAACAGTTTCAAATATTTTTTTTATATAAATGTTTTGAACTGTTTATATTCCCGAAAGTGTTTTAAAGCATGTTTTAATTGTTTTAATTGCTTTTAAATGCTATAATAAATACATACATCATTATATCAATGTGTGACATGATATTACTCGCATGCTTACTTGTTTATTTATTTATTTTTATATATGAGATATATGCCTATGTTTACCATGCGATGATAGATTTAGGTGACCTTAAATCAAAAAAAGGCGTGCTTTAGAAAATCTTGAATAGGAATCGTTTCTTGCCTTAACAATAATATTATGAATACAATCATGAGATTCTTGTGTTTATGCAACACGTAATTAAATATGAATTTTTCAATATTGAGAGAAATGATGATTCTGTCAAAAAGCATATTTCGATCTGGAAGAAAGGGGTATTAAGTGACGCCTCTTGACAATGCTCCCCCCGATCTGGGAATCATCTGATTATCGATTATTGATTTGAAATATTTAATTTAAAAGGAAGGATCTCTTTATAATATGATTATGATTATAACATAATATAATCCTTTTAAAATTAAATAATATCAAGTAATAATTGGCCAATGACACAACGAGCTTGTGTCGGTCATAACCTTCCAACATGGTAGAAAGTAGTTCTTATTTTTAAATCATTGTCATTTCGTGCTACATCCGAGGGCTTTGATTTCGAAATAAGAAATACTTGTCTATTACATAAGAGATGTGTACATTGAATTAGAATCTAAAGGTCGTTACGTGCTACAGCCGTGGGCCGTTAGAGACTGATTCAATTGTACGAAATGTTGGGTTAGACTGGACTTAGAATATTGAGTCTCTCATGCTACATCCGTGACCCAATTATTCAAGAGGCTAAAGTTTTATTAGGGAATAACATAAGATGTAATTGACAAGAGTTGTCTACCTATTGAACATCACATGACGTTTCGTGCTACAGCCGAGGTTATGTGATGGAATGTAGGATCCCTATTCCCACTAGCATTATGAATGCTTAATTTTTCACTTAGGGGGTTGTATATAATAGATAAACTAGTGGGAGCCACTTATGAATAAAGACCCGATACATGTAGTATATTGAAATGAAATTGAATATTTGCTATGTGTTGTTATGTGTTCATCATTTACAGATTTACTATATACGTTATGTCTTCTGCACTATCACTCCGGAGCATACTAGATGCTCACAAGTTGACTGGCTTCGAAACTTGAGAATTGTTCTCAGGGTTGAGAAGCTGGAATATGTGCTTGACTCACCTAAGCCTACTGAACCTGCTAACGATGCACATAATGATGAACATGTTATGTATCGTAAGTGGATAGATGATGCAAATGTTGCTCAATGTATCATGCTAGCTTCCATGAACATTGAGCTACAGAAGCAGCATGAGCATATAGATGCTCACACTATCCTTATGCATCTACAAGAGTTGTATGATGTGGCAGGGAGGACAGCTCGATATGAGATATCGAAGGAGCTGTTCGGTTGTAGGATGTCTGAGGGATCATCTGTGAATGACCATGTACTTAAGATGATCAATTTGATTGAACGACTTGGACAACTTGGTTTTGCCATGGATGGGGAGCTGAGCCAAGACTTGGTCTTGCAATCACTTCCGGGTTCATTTTCGCAGTTTGTTGTGAACTTTCACATGAATAAGCTGGATGTCAGCCTGGCTGAACTTCACAACATGTTGAAGACTGCAGAATCGAATTTTCCCTCTAAAAAGAGCTCTGTTCTTCTAATTTGTGAAGGTTCCAATCCTAAGAAAAGGAAGAAGAACCCTTCTAAGAAGAAGAAAGTAGGTGAGAAAAAGCCGGTTCCACCAAAAGCTGAAGACCCCAAGACCAAAGTTGTTTGCTTCTACTGTAACAAAGTGGGGCACTGCAAAAGGAACTACAAGGTTTACCTTGCAGAATTGAAGAAGAAGAAGGGTAGTGAGACTACTGCTTCTGTTTCAAGTATGTTCATGATTGAAGTGAATATGTCATTAAATCAAATTTCTACTTGGGTATTAGATACCGCCTGTGGTTCTCACATTTGCAATTTGTTGCAGGGACTAAGGAGAAGTAGGACTCTTGAGGAATATGAGGTGATTCTACGGATGGGAAATGGAGCAAGAGTTGATGCTGAAGCTGTAGGATCATTTCATTTACATATGCCTACGGGAAAGACTATTGTTTTAAATAATTGTTATTTTGTTCCCTCGATTGTGAGGAATATTATTTCTATTCCCATGTTAGACTTGGCTGGATTTTTGTTTGTTATTCAGAATAATAAATGTTCAATTCTTAGAGATAACGTTCTTTATGGAAGTGGTATTTTAAATAATGGTCTGTATGTATGTGACGTAGAGCATAATTTACTACAAATTGAACATACTAATAAAAGAAAAAGGTATGATGAAAATCTCACCTTTTTGTGGCACTGCAGACTTGGTCATATTAGTGAAAATAGACTGCGGACATTGCATAAGGAAGGGTTACTTGACCCCTTTGATTTTGTATCATATCCTACATGCGAATCTTGTCTATTGGGAAAAATGACCAAATCTCCATTTAGTGGACATGGAGAGAGGGCTACAGATTTGCTAGGATTGGTATACACAGATGTATATGGACCAATGTCTACGCAAGCCATGGGTGGATTTTCATACTTCATTACTTTCATAGATGATCGATCTAGATTCGGATATGTGTATTTGATGAAACACAAGTCTGAAGCCTTTGAAAAGTTCAAGGAATATAAGCATGAAGTGGAGTAACAAACCAAACATAGAATTAGAACTCTTCGATCATATCGAGGTGGTGAATACTTGAATGGAGAGTTTCTAGATTATCTCAAAGAAAATGGTGTAGTCTCCCAGTAAACTCCTCCATATACTCCACAGTTGAATGGGGTATCTGAAAGGAGAAATCAAACTTTGTTAGACATGGTTCGGTCCATGATGAGCTATGCGGATCTTCCAGTATTCCTGTGGGGTTATGCATTGGAAACCTCAGCATATTTACTGAATAAGGTGCCTTCCAAATCTGTTCCTCAAACTCCATATGAGATATGGAAAGAAAGGAAACCGAGTCTTAAACACGTTAAGATTTGGGGATGTCTAGCTTATGTCAAGAAAGTTGACCCTGATAAGCTGGAATCTCGATCCGTAAAATGCAGTTTTGTGGGATATCCTAAAGAGACTTTGGGGTATTACTTTTACACCGATCATAGGGCATTTGTCTCCAGACATGCTACCTTATTGGAAAAGCAGTTTATCCTTGAAGGAAATAGTGGGAGAAAAATTGAACTTGATGAAGTTCAAGAAGCACAAACTACTACGGTTCAAGTGGAAATTCCTGTTCAGACTGAACAACCTTCTGTGGAACAACCCATTCGTAGGTCAGGGAGAGTGTCTCACCAACCTGAGAGGTATTATGGCCTTGTCATTGAGAATGAGAATGAGTTGTCAATCGTTGATGATGACGACCCTATGACCTATAATGAGGCTATTAGTAGTGTTGACTCAGAAAAAAGGCAAAGTGCCATGAAATCCGAAATAGAATCTATGTATACCAACCAAGTATGGACTTTGGTTGAAGCACCTGAGGGTGTGAAGCCTATTGAGTGCAAATGGGTATATAAGAGAAAGATTGGAGCAGATGGACATGTGGAGACCTATAAGGCCAGGCTCGTGGCAAAAGGATTCAGACAAAGGCAAGGGATTGACTTTGATGAAACTTTTTCGCCTGTAGCCCTGTTAAAATCAATTCGGATTTTGCTTGCGATTGCTGCTTACTACGACTATGAGATCTGGCAAATGGACTTGAAAATGGCCTTCCTCAATGGGAAACTTGAAGAGGAAGTGTATATGACACAGCCAGAGGGTTTTCTTTCCAAGGGGAATGAACACCTAGTGTGTAAGCTGCTACGCACCATATATGGTTTAAAGCAAGCTTCTCCTAGATGGAACATCCGTTTTGATGAGACAATCAAAGAGTTTGGTTTTATCAAAAACATAGATCAACCATGTGTCTACAAGAAGGTTAGTGGGAGCGCGGTAACATTTTTTGTATTGTATGTGGATGACATACTTCTTATAGGAAATGATATACCGATGCTGCAATCAGTCAAAGTGTGGCTATCGAAGAACTTCACTATGAAGGACTTGGGAGAAGCATCCTACATTCTCGGTATGAAGATCTATAGAGATAGATCTAGAAGAATGATAGGTCTTACCCAGGGTATATACATCCAGAAAGTGCTTAAAAGGTTTAGCATGGAAAACTCCAAAAGAGGTCTCATAGCGATGAGCCATGGAGTATCCCTTTCCGAAAAGATGTCTCCTAAGACACCTGAGGAAAGAGAGCGTATGAGTAAGATTCCTTATGCTTCAGCAATAGGATCTATCATGTACGAGATGTTATGTACTAGGCCTGATGTTGCTTATTCAATTAGTATGACGAGCAGATATAAGTCCGATCCAGGTGAAGACCACTGGAAAGCAGTGAAAAACATCCTTAAGTACTTGCGAAGGACTAAGGATATTTTTCTTATTTTTGGTGGTGGATCTGAGTTGAAAATAGAGGGTTATACTGACTCTAGTTTTTAATCAGAAAGTGATGATAGCAAATCCATGTCAGGGTATATGTTTACTCTGAATGGTGGTGCGATTAGTTGGAAGAGTTCCAAACAGTCTACAACGGCTGACTCCACAGCGGAAGCAGAATATATAGCTGCAAGTGAGGCTGCAAAAGAAGCCGTTTGGATGAGGAAATTTGTTTCTGAGTTGGGAGTTGTTCCTAGCATTGAGGAGCCTATTGTGTTGTATTATGATAACAACGCAACAATAGCACAAGCCAAGAAACCTAGGTCTCATAAAAATTCCAAACATGTTTTGCGACGCTTTCATTTGATTAGGGAAATCATTGAAAGAGGAGATGTCAAGATTGAGAGAGTTGACACACATAACAACGTAGTAGACCCACTCACAAAGTCATTGTCTCAGATTCACTTTGATCATCATAAAGAGAAGATGGGTATTAGATACCAATGTGATTGGCTTTAGTTCAAGTGGGAGATTGAAAGTGTTTGTCCTAAATCCAATCATGTATGATGAGTTAGGAAGAATTTTCTTGTATTCCTATTTGATTTTATTGAAATTAATAAAAGACTTGTTTTGGTTTTATTATGGGCTTTATCTATTTAAAGTGTTTTAAATAAGATGCTCCATAGTTTAGAGTAAAGCTTCTAGAATTATAATGAGATTATAATAGTGAGATCTAGAAGATGATAACTCTAGACTTAAACAGTTCCTGATTATAGGATAACTAATCGGATGTTAGTGGATCCGTAAAGATTGGTACATACTATGCTTGCTCCCTTCAGGAGGATGTCTGTTCTCATAGGCATTTGTGTGGTGACACTATAACTATTATGTAGGTGCTTATTAGGGAATAAGTTTACTGAACATGACTCGATAAGTTGAACAACTAATGGAGATTACTCAAGTGTCAATAGTTATTCACTGAGTGATAGTTGTACAAGTGTCCTTAGACTTGAGATCGTTAAAGTTATCTTGTATATAATGAACTGTGCTTTGGTTTAGTCCTTAGTCTCAAGGACATCCATTAGGTCTATTCCGGGCATAGGGATTTATGTATAGAGATAGTTAACGTCAATAGAGGATCTACCCCTTCTAGTATAGGAAGAGAATATCCTATGTTATTCTTAGTATGCGAGTTTTGGAATCTCTGGCCAGAGTGTATAAAATTAGAAAGGAGTTTCTAATTTGCATTAATATGAACTTTGCATTATGAATAAGAAATCATATGATTAAATTTGATAGGCCTGACACGAGATCCATGCCTTGTATTTAATCGGGATATTGTAAGGGTAGAAGGAATTCATTGTACGGTAACTAGTCACTGACAGGTTCTTGGTATTCTAAGCAGTGAATTCATATTATCCGGATAGTCGTGATATGTTGAGAAGCATCACTCACGATGTAGAATAAATATAATTAATTAGTTAAATATATTTAGTGAATTTTAGTATTCATGTAAATAATTAATAAAAGTTTATTATTATTTATTTCTACTACCAGCATAATATTAAACCTATAGGGTCACACCATAAAAGAATATTTTCTTTGATGAAATAATGAGAGAGAGAATTATTTTCTAAATAGTTTAGAAAAAGAAATAATGATTAAAATAGTTTTAATTATTATTAAAGCATTTTATAAAGATAAAATGTGGGGCTAATATATATATATATATTGATATATTATGAAAAACCCTAGGAGAACCCTATAAATAGAATGAGATGGCTCATTCTAAACATACACTTGGTTTTGTAAAAACCCTAAGAAGAGCTAGCCCCCATCTTCTTCCTCTCTATCTCTCTCTCTCCCAAAACTCCATTTTTATAAAAGCTTGGTTTATAAAAAGCTTCATCGAAAAGATCATTCTTGGTGGATACCGGTAGAGTTCTTCACACACTGAGGAGCAACTGCTAGCAACAAAATGAAGCTGAGGATGAGGTTTAGTCCTTATGTTCTTGAACAAAAGAAAATTATGGAAAGTACAAATGTACCTTTTGATGATGACAAGTGTCCAGGCTTGGAATGCCTTGATGAAAATGAAGCTGAGGCCCTGAAATTTGAAAATGTAAACATTGATAATAATTCTGAAGATGAAGCTGTAATCAACACAAATCACAGAATATATGAAGAGTCAACTGAATAAGTGAATCATGAGAATGAAAGCTCATATCAAACACCTGAATTTGATAGCACAAACTCAGGGGAGAAGGAGAAGAAGGTTCTGCAATTCATGCCAATGATAAAGAAAATGCAGAAAACTCAAGTAAATAAACTCACACCAGGAAATGGTATAGGATTTACACAAGAAAAACAATTATTGGTGATCCAACTGTTGGAGTGAGGACTAGAAGTGCAACTGCAAAGGAATGTCTTCATGCATGTTTTCTTTCACAAGTTGAGCCTAAGAAAACTGAGGAAGTTCTACTTGATCCTGATTGGATATCTTCTATGCAAGATGAGCTAAATCAGTTTGAGAGAAATAAAGTTTGGGAGTTGGTTCCTGCACCAAAGAACAGAAGTGTAATTGGAATAAAGTGGGTATTCAGGAACAAAATAGATGAAAATAGGATTGTCACCAGGAACAAAGTAGGGTTGGTTGCAAAAGGCTACTCACAGGAGGAAGGAATTGGTTATGATGAAACTTTTGCTCCAGTTGCAAGACTTGAAGCAAAAAGGATCTTTCTTGCATTTGCTGCACACTTAATTTTAAAGGAATGGATGTGAAGAGTGCATTTGTTAATGGTGAGTTGAAAGAAGAAGTTTATGTGCAACAACCACCTGACTTTGAAGATCCAGAATTTCCAAACTTTATGTACAAACTACTCAAGGCTCTCTATGGACTAAAGCCAACACCTAGAGCTTGGTATGACACACTGTCAGAATTTTTTCTTAAACATAATTTCACTAGAGGTACAATTGACAAGAATCTCTTCTACAAGCAGCATGGTGATGATATGATTCTAGTTCAGATTTATGTGGATGATATCATCTTTGGTTCTACTAATAAAAAGCTATTTCAATAATTCTCAAACCTCATGCGGAGTGAATATGAAATGAGTATGATGGGAGAACTAAGTTACTTTCTTGGACTTCATGTTAGTCAAAGAAGTGATGGAATTTTCACTAGCCAAACTAAGTATATAAAGGATTTATTGAAGAAGTTTGGCATGGTTGATTATTCATTTGCATCTACACCTATTTCTACAACTACTAAGTTGGATCAAGATAAGAAAGGAAAAAGTGTAGACATTTCAGGTTATAGAGGAATGATTGGATCTTTGATGCATTTAACTGACCAAATATTATGTTTGCAACATGTTTGTGTGCAAGATTTCAAGCCAATCCAAAAGAATCACATTTGATGACTGTGAATAGAATTTTCAAAAACCTAAAAGGGACTCCAAACTTGGGCTTATGGTATCCTAAGGGAACATGTTTTGAAGCTGTTGGATACACAAATGCAGATTTTTCTTGATGCAGGGTTGACAGAAAGAGTACTAGTGGAAGCTGTCAGTTTCTTGGACAAAGACTTGTATCCCGGTATAGCAAGAAACAACAATCTGTGTTAACTTCTACGACTGAGGCTGAATACATAGCTGCTGGAAGTTGCTGTGCTCAAGTGTTTTGGATTATAAATCAGCTAATGGATTATGGCCCAGTGTTACACAAAATTCCAATTATGTGTGACAATACTAGTGCTATATCTATTGTGGCTAATCCTAGTTAATCATTCTAGAACAAAGCATATTGATGTAAGGTACCATTTTATTAGGGAACATGTTGTAAATGGTACCATTGAGCTTATTTTTGTTCCAACAGAAAAACAGTTAGCTAACATTTTTACTAAACCTTTGGATGAAGCAACTTTCACTAGACTTGTAGGTGAAATTGGAATGCTAAATTTTTCATCCTAAAGGTAAGAACTCAACTAATATTTTGCAGCATATTGATTTCTAATAAATCAAAATTAATTTAATTTATTTGAAATTAACTGAAATATGAGTTGTAAATATTTCAGAAATCTATGTATATTTATTTTTCAAAATATAAAAGTTAGCTTGGAATTTTTCAATTCTAAGAAAACTGTCTAAGTGTTAATTTACATTTTTAATATATGAAATTAGCACAAGACAGAATCAAAAAAGAACAAAAGTATTTGGAGAACTGAGTTCTCGATATGTCTAATTGACTTCTCGACAAGCCACTTTAAGAATTCTCGAGTGAGTTCTTGATAAGTCATTTTTCTGACTTCTCGAAGGACTTCTCGATAAGCTTTATTATGACTAATCGATAAGTCATTGTAGAGTTCTGTATAAGTGTTAACTCACAGAGTTCTCTACAAGTATAAATTTTAGATATATCAATAACCCAGAACTGAGATAATTTAATAAATTATTTTGGTAAAATACTTTTGACAAAATCAGTCTGATTTTATTTTGATTTATTCAAATAAAAATTGGAAACAATTCAGTCAATTCAGGACAAACTGGGTATTTATTTGACATATCGACAAGTCATTTTCTAGTTCTTAATAAGAGTCAGGAAAATGACATATCGATATGTATCTATTCTCCCAATATAACTTCTCGATAAGTAAATTCCAAACGTCCATTTTTAGTTCTCGATAAGTCATTTACCTATTACTATAAATACCCATACATCTCGACATACACCTATTTACGCCTTCGAGATCTCTAAGTGACCTAATTTTTCAAATTCTCAACCGCTCTCTCTCTCGTTTCAAACTCTTTCTCTCTAATTTTTCTTACCCACTCAAATTCACTCCTCTAAAATGGCACTAAACAATGTTAGAGCTACAATCCCCAATGATGGAACCAACTATCTCACTTTTACAGATGCTAATCAAGCTCCTGACAGTTTCAAGGGGTTTGTTAAATTTTTGTCTGAGTCTTATCTTACTGGAGATCTAACTGCTAATCCAATTCTCTACTTGGATGTTTTGCATGAATTCTGGATAACAGCTATAGTGAGGACAGTTGTGCATGACAACTCTGTATCTATTGTGGTGAACTGCTCTATTGGAGGGCAAGAGGTGGAGTGTAATGAGCAAGATGTGAATCAAGCTTTGGGCATTCCAACTGAGAAAATGGTGGAGATTTCTAATCAACATGAGCTGGATGAGTTCATGGACTTCATCAATTACAATGAGAGGATCAACCTGGCTAGTCTAAACAAGAAGAATCTGAGAAGAGAATGATCCTTCTTGTTTGAGTCCATCATAAGGGCCTTCACTTGTAGAAGACAGGATATGACAACATATCAAGTGTGGTCCAGAAGCTGGTGTTCTCCATAGCTCACAACAGACACTTGAATGTGGGCTTATTGATCTTGGAAGAACTTAGCTCTATGCTCACAATGCCCCTAGCTACAAGAGGTAATGAAATCTTCTTTCCTAGATATATAATGTCTGCTTTAAATCATAAAGTGCATGACATTCATATGCTTAATGTTATAGATAGTACTAAAATAGGCAATTATAAGCAAGTGTCCAAAGTTTTATTTGGTTCACTTATTACTAAAAATAAGGTACCTGTAAGTCTTAAAATCACTCCATTTATGATGGAGAGATTCAGGACTTACCGTCACCCTATGTCTGACGTGAGGTCTAATATTGAACCTAGTGCAGCAATGGCTCTGTCCCTGTGAAAGTACAAACACAGGACAATCAACATGGGCCTTCCCAAGCTAAGACCCTTCCTTCTGTACCACTAGAAGCTAGGAAACCAACCACTTCATCCTCTCAAAAGGCTAAAGTGAGTAAAAAGGAGAGGATGCATGTACCCTTGAATGTAGTTACTGAGAGTGGTGAGGATATTACAGAACTTGAGTCTCACCTAGTCAGAAAACCAAAGAAGGCAAAATAAACTGAGCTGACCACTCAAGCCACCTCTGCACCCTCCTAACAGGATGCAGTTATAAATTAGGGAATTAAACAGACTCTAGAGGCATCCTCTCAACAGGGTGTCTCTATTGAACAAAGCATCCACCAAAATGTATCTTATAAAGAGTCTGCACCAACACTTGAACAAATTAAGTGTATGAAAAAAGAAATAAGGATGGCACCCACAAAGAGAGTACATCTTTTAAAGCTCCCTCATCTACTCAGGGGGAGCTGACAACACTCAACTATGAAATTCAAAATCTAATTTCTAAAATTTCTTCTTCATTTAATCAAACACTTGAATCTGATTCTCAAGTGTTGCCAACATCATGTGAAATGGTTCAAGAAACTGTGCTTACCACCCAGGAACCAAATTTAGCTGGTGAGAGGCTACATGCTGGGATAGACCTTGATGATATCAACACAAACACAGGGGTTTCATCGGTTTTTACTGAAGAGCCTGTGATAGTTTCCAATGCACCTTCATGTGCAAATCAACCTTCGCAGGTTGTAAGGTTTGAGGGTAGTACTCCTAAGGGGGAGCTATCTAAATCCTCTCCAATTCAATTGGAGGTTCCTCTTGTAGGAACAACTCCCCTCAAAACCCTAGCTAAAATTGCACTCATAATTGACACTAGGAGTTCAATTGCCAATGATCCTGCTATGGGGGAGGCAAGTGCATCACATTCATGTGACAGTACTTTGAAAGAAGTACAAGGGTTTGAGGCTAGAGTACATGACAGTAACCTAGTCAACTCCCCTCCAATTCCAATAAAGGTTCCGACCAGAAGTAGAGAACAACAAGCTGTCATAACCAGAGTTTAACATGTGAGTCAAACCGTGACATCTATCATAGGTGGTTCTATTATAGATCTACCATCCACCTCACAACCAACAGATCAACCATCCACTTCCAACCCTTCTCAACCACAACCTCACTTGATCTCTCAATGGCTATAGGAAACAGAAGCTCAACCTACAACTATCAATGATATGTTAGTTGATCAATTGTCTGGACTTGCTCAAATCTCACAGCAACTTCTCACCTCCAACATGTCTAATCAAGATTACCAAGCTGTCATGCTCCCCTATCATGATAGAGGTTCAAGAACAACAGACTAAAATTGTAACACCCCCAAATCCGGGGTCGGGGATTTGGGTTGTCACGAGTTCCATTTCCCTTAATAATACTTAACCTTAACAATCAACCAACTACTGCGTATTGTGACCCCACAATATACACACACACACCACAAGTTATAGTCTCAAAGATGAAAACCAAAAATAACACAAGTCATTTTATTCCACAATTATAAACCAATTTACCTCAAAAGGGTTTCTGAATAATTTACATATTCTTTGCCATTATTACAATTCATAATATACATAAGTCTGGTTCATCAATAGTTGAAAGCCTAGCCTATTGGTAGTTCCTACCTCAGCTATGGCGGTATCAATGCTTCCAGAAAACTGCGGAACGTTTCCTAACCGATTGCGAATTGGAAGCTTGGTCGTGTTCATCTTTTCTATCTGTTGTTGTGTGATGAAAGAAGAAATCAAGAGTGAGCAACAAGCCCACCAAAATAATATGTATAATGATTAACAATATATGAGCATTCTCATAGTACTCATGAAAGTCTTGGTCAAAAAGAAATGAACCAAGTTTGTTATCTTAACGCGACCAAGTCGCAAAATATTCAGTATATATACATATATACTTTTCACAATCTCTGAAATCCTCTGACCTGTATAACATCCACAGAGTTCCAGTTTATAACTGTATAAAAATATCGTTGCAAGGTGATCTCATATATCTAACCTTGTCTCAACGTTTTTATGAAAATCTTTGTCATGCATAAGATAATCATTAACCAGATATAAGTTGAAAAGATGAAGTTACAAGATACTCCAATATACTTGTATCTTTTCCGAAATACTACTTGAACTACCACCGTTCAAGTTATAATTAGTTTCAAAAGTTCATCACATAGATGAGACTACAAGACAAGATTTGAATAGATTCAATCTTTGAATATCATTATAAATAATGAAGTTACGAGATACTTCATTAAGTCCCGATATATATATACACCTATATATATACATTTCATACACTCCTTGAAAACATCTGTTATGAAAATTATCCAATAAATTTTCAATAAATATCCAATAAATTTGGAAAGGAGAAAACCTTGGCATAAACCTGATATCTTGCTGATCAGGCAAAGATACCAATAAGTAACCTTTTCTACTAGTAGATGGACGAATTCCCCACTGGTCATCTCCCTGGCCGCAATAGGACCTTATGCTGGACTGCCACTCAGCCACTTACGCATTTGATGGACTCCCACTGAGCCACTTACACTTTCATGGACGCCCACTGAGCCCATGTTGCTTATGCCGACTCAATAGTTGGACTTACTTCCCGAACGTTGGGTAAGTAATCAATTCATTTATCAAAACAACAACCTTTTTGTGAAATATAAATACACCACAGAGCCGGATCCCTCAGGTTTTGAGCGAGTATTTAAATCCCCTTTGAAAGGAAGATCTTAAATATAAAAATGAGTTTTGGGATCCGCTCTAACTTTTAAAATCATTTCGAAGACTCGAAACATTTTTAAGAATGTTTGGAGTACTGCTGATTTATTAAAATAAATCAGTCCCAATATATTAGAAAATATCTGAATATTATTATTTAAATAATATTCCCAAAAAGGATAATCTTTATAAAAATAATTGAAGTAGAAGTTTTAAAACTCATACTTGGAATGAATATTAATAACCAAAGATATACTTATACGAAAGTATGATCTTTATTTGAATAATCGAAAATAAGTTTGATTATCGAAACATTATTCTTTAATTAAATAAAGAATATTATTTAATAAATAAGCGGAGTCATAAGTCCACGAATGAATATTCAAAATAATATTCATAAAATAAACGGAGTCATAAGTCCTCGAATGAATATTCAACTAATAATATTCATTAATTAAAATAAACAGAGTCATAAGTCCTCGAATGAATATTCAACTAATATTCATTATTTAAAATAAAGTTATCGAATAAAACTTATTCAATTAATAGTTTTGAAAACTATATCAATATATATATATATATATATATATAATATACTCGGGAACATCGACTCCCGGTTTTAGAAAATGTTCACCTTTGGGTCCCCTATACTACGGGTATACGCAACTACTACTTATCTCTAGCATAGGTATTATGCAACTATAAGCATTTGAATCTACAATTAGATATCAAGATTACGAAATAGACATGCATATATACCATATCACATGCTCCAATATATCGCAAGATTTGCTAATAACAATCATGCACTTATCACAAGATAATGCATATACATATATTTACATCACAACAACAGTATAACGGGTAGAAAACTTTCCTGAGCGACTGGGGGTGATAAATGGCTTGGGACGAGTCTGGTAACCTATAAACAACATATAAGTTGAAATTAAATCAAAGTCGCTTATAAATCTATACTTTAACCAATTAGACTCTAACACTCGCTTTGCGCTCAACGATTCTCTTAAGTCGCTCGAGTACCCTCGGCTCCACCATTTTTAATAAATTAACCATTAAGAGTTTTAAGGCGATTCTTTCGAGAGTGCCTTACCAACTGCCTAATACACTTTACATAAATGTTTCATACTCCAATTAGTCATTTAAGGTCTTTAACCAATGTTTCAAAGTAAGGCGAGGGGTAATGGTTCGTTCGCGAAACGCCGTTACTTTAAACGGCCGTTTCTCCTAAACCGTACATCGGATTCAAACGAACCACATATCAAAATGAAGCTCGTAACATGAACTATCTAATCATGGCATTGGTCAAAACCTAACAGTGAGTTCACGGGTCCTGATGTTAAAACAAAACAGTCTAAGGTAAATCGGGCATTACGACGGCTATGTTTACGCGATTACCAAATTTTATACCACTCCAATCAATATCAAACCACCACCAATCATTACCATTCCACCACCATTCAACCAAAATACAATATCATTCCACCATAACTCAATATCTCAACTTATTCATCTAAACCAAGTCAAAAATGTGACCAAGAACTTTAAATCTAACAAGTATCACTCCTAACTCCAAAATCAACAAAACCACTTACTAAACAAAGCTCTAAACATGATTACACACCCATTACACTAACCCATCATTTAAACATTAGGAAATCCAAACAACAAAACTTAAGACTAAGATCATGAAGAGTTATACCTTCCTTGAAGCTTTTAATCCATGAAAGATCCTTGGAATGCCCATGGAAGCCTTAATCTAACCTCCTACAAGCTTGATCTTTCAAAGAAATCAAGAACACAAAAATTAATTTCAAGAAAGTACTATTCACCATCTTCTTGAATGATTTATAGGAAATGCTAGGAAAGGATTTTGAAGCTAAGATTCCTAGGAAGTATGTAACTTAACTAGGAGAAGCTAGGATAATTACCTTGTAAATTAGCAAGTGGAGGAGCATGGACTTCCTATTTCTTAAGAAAGAGGCCGAGAGCTTCAAGAAGAAAAGAAGTCAAGTTGTGTTTTTGTGATTTGTTTTGCTTGCCTTGGTTTGTTGCTTTTGTTTTGATTAATTACTTTTAACCATGGTGAATTTTTTGTGGTTTAGAATCAACCAACACTTCCTTCCCTTTTTGTCATGCTCATGTCATCCCCTTATGTCATCATCCCACACTTGTCCTCTTCTTGTTTGTGAGATGACATCACCCTCCACTAACTCTTTGATTAACTCCTAATCACTTGGCTAATGACCGCTGATCTGTTATACGGTTCGCTTAACTTTCGTTCTCGTTTCTTGTTTGAGGGATCATACCCGTGATCTTATTACTTGGGTTCCCTTAACCTTTCTCAATACATTAAATTCCTTTTTATGATCCTCTCTTATAATCCTTGAATTTAAATCCTTTTTATCCTGTTACCTTATACTCAATTCTTTCTGTATCTGGTGGATTTCCGGGAAAAATCAAAGTGTTCGAATTTGGATTCTGACGATATTTACATACACTTATATACCATATAGAGTACTAATAAGATCTCAGAATAACAATAGAAGAACGCCTACATAGTGTGGCATGGAAAGTTTTCTTATTCAGCATAATCAGCAAAATACTATTCATAAGGGTTACTAAAAGTTCAAAAATTTTGGGGTTTTTACAGTCTCCCCTCCTTAAAAGGATTCCGTCCCGGAATCAGGAAAAATGAATATGGATACTTTCTTAGCATTGCACTTTCTAACTCTCAAGTAAATTTTCCCACATTGTGGTTCTACCATCAAACTCTGACTAGTTTGATAGCCCTTCTCCCAAGCACTTGTCCCTTTTTAATCTATAACCCTTCCTGGTTGCTCCATATAAGTTACGTTTGGTTACATGTCTATGCGCTCATATGCCCCTATTTGTCTAGCATCCGAATTACACTTCCTTAACATTAACACGTGGAACACGTTATGAACTTGCTACATGTTCGGGGGTAGGGATAGCTCATATGCTAACTTCCCAATACGTCTTAATACCTCCAAGGGTCCAACAATTCGTGGACTTAAACTTTCCTTTCTTTCCAACCCTCATCAATTCTTTTTAAGGGAATACTTTTAACAATACAAGGTTCCCTCCTTCATACTCTTTGTCCTTTCATTGTCAAATCAGCATACTTCTTATGTCCATCTTGGGCTACTCCCAGCAGTCCTCTGATTAGATCTATTATATTCTTGGTCCTTTGGACCACTGCTGGTCCGAGCATCTTGCGCTCTACAACTTCATCCTAACATAAAGGAGATCGACATTGTCTTCCCTCAAGGATCTCATAAGGCGATACCTCGATACTGACATACGATCGATTATCGTGAGAAAACTTAATCCGCGTTAAGTGATCATTCCAAATTCTTTCAAGTCTATTGCACAGACTCTCATCATAGCTTCTAGCATTATAGCTTTTGCTTCTCAATACTCCTTCTTTTCTGGTTTGTAAGCGTTACTATCTTCCATACAGAATACTATTCTAGATATACTTTTACTCACTAGAGTTTTATAACCTCTTAATAATCGCGTCAACCTTAGTATCACAGACGCGTTAGAATCGGAATACCACCTTACTTGGCACCACTTCATCTCTAGCTGCCTCTATCTTCGAAAGCTTGATCCATCATATAGAAGTAAAGGAATTTGTTGAGAGATCACTATGATCATGAACACTTGTTCTATTACATAGTTAGTACAGAAGGTGGCCAGCCTTTAGTACTTGACAAGCAATTAAACAACATGTGGTATCCTACTAGGCTTCTATCACACAAATAGATAGTCATTCGGCAATACATCCCCTTCTGGAAGGGTTGTTCTTTTCAGCTTATATGAAATGAAAAGGAGAGGAAAGAACGAATTGAAGAGAATTGTATATATATAAAATATACTGCCACAAAATATCTGGCTTGGAATCTACCTCTGACCTATAGAGGTTTATCATAGGAGAACAAAACATATACGTATATATATCAACATCAGGTATTATAACATCGTATTACACATGCCTAAATATTTTTGATATTCTGTCCATCATTCTATGGACCCATGCTCTTGCTCGAGCTTATACACAATCACCTTTGAAACTCCCTCGACATCGAAAATTGAATCTGGGATTTCATTCTAGACATCATCGTTACTAGAATTCTATGCTTGCACCGCAACCTTCCTCATTTAGTAATACGACTCTCTTTTCATAAGAGGGAATAAATATTTAATAGGTAGATACTCTACTTAATTAGTCTATCAATGATAACTTATACACTACCACGGCCCGATTAGTGGTACTCAATCTCAACATCCATTCCAATACAACTCTCACGGTTGTAAGTAATCGGCTCATTACTCGTAGAATCATTCCTGCATTATTGTGGTCCACCGTTGACTTACTGTAGTCATTCGTTTTCCATGAAGTCTTAATAGCTAACCATACGGAGTCCATGCATATCATATCAAATTCTTCTAAGGAGGTAATATGATCACCGTTCATGATTCATGAAGAACACTCCTGAACTTGACGTACATATGACATGAATCAGATAAAATTGCAGAAGAGTTTCAATGAAAGCAACGATAGCAGGTTAATACCATTTTTAACCATATGTCTTTATTGGGAGACATGCATCTCAAAGGTTCATTTAGTCATTTCATAACATGGTCCTGGCTTATCTCAAGATAGTACCTTCTAAGATAGATAGCCCGCTCATGGTGATTACACGAATTAAACCTTTACCAAACTACTATTACGGTTGGGTATTGCACAGTTATCAGAAGGAATGTCAATCTCCTAAACCATAATACAACCTTCACGGCTTCAACCATCATCACTGTATTCCTCTTGCACGAGCGCCTATAACTACTCTCTTTCACTTAGAGTGTCGGCCACCTCTTTGGCCTTTCCTGATAGTAAAATTTTCCTTACAATCAATGTCATTTTAGCCACCTCCAACTAAATTTTTTTTCTACCTCATTTCAATCACTTCTTGTGGGAAAATGCTTTTCTTTAATCCTGGTGAGAAAGAAAAAAAATCACCATTTTTCCATAAGTCATTGCCTTAGTCTTTAGATGTGAACATTGTCACGGCTGACTCTTGATCATACTTAGGACGTCTCTTATCATGGGTCCTTCTTGTTTTCACCAATCTTGACCCTCATTGGGTCGATCTATACTTTCTTATGGTTCAACACGTGCCCCACCTGCCATTATTATAATTACGTCATATTTCCTTTATCAAAATTTCTATTCTTGAGAACTTTGAATATTACCTTTTTCCTTGTAAAACCTCTAAGGTCATCCTTAAATTCTTCATCCGGTACTTCCTAGGTACAGGGCATATCAAGATACCATTTACTAATACTAGAACCATTGTTTAAGTACTTCTGAAACATTTCTCTACTGATCTTTAAAGGTTGTTGTTACCATAATCCCTTTTAATTTATACTGCCAAAACTCATAATGTCCCTATTAAGGGTGAAATGCCAACCTTTATGCATTCCCCTAGGATTCATCTCAAGCTATTGAGGTTATATCCTTCATTCCACCTTTAAAAAGGTACATGCATCCTTCCATGGATAAATCAAGTCATATATCCCTGATAAGGGTGTCTTATTTAATCATTTCCACCTCGATTTTCTATACCAAATTATATAATAGTATCCTTATCCAAAATGAGGTCAATCCATATGGCCTCCACAAGACAATAACGGTTATCCACTTTTCTTGCCTGATTCGGTAATGATAACAGGGGTGTTCTAGAAGATATTGGTCGTGTTCAACGTGAACTTCTTCTTAATAATTCCTCTTTTATTTTTGTTGTTTATCTCAACAGTCATCTCAATGTTGGGATATCTTTCATACCTGGCATCTCCCTTTCTGGGTATCCTGCCACTGGTCTTACACTTCACATTCTTGAAGGTCACTTCCTTCATCCAATTTTTCCTAATTTCTTACTTTCTTGTCTCCTCAATCCATCCGCGTTTCCTTATTAATCAATCGATCTATCTCAAAGTTTCATCGAATATTGTCAACTTCAAGGGAATTAGCTATACGTATCGCTTACGCCTTCAAACCTTGAATTTATCTCATGATCAGTCACCATCGCGCTGATGATGACACACTTCTCTATATTTATTGCAAGGGTTTCTTAGGGTTTCCCATACCTAACTCCCTTATCACTTCTCATCTCTATTTCCTTTATATCCCTTTATACTCCTGCCCTTTTCAGTCTTTTATTTTCGTTTCCATTACAACCATTACATGAACCAATACAACATCAGCATTGATTTCAAACATCCCGTCATTCTAGATTCGTGTCCTCAGAACGAATCTTGACAACTTTTACAACTTAGATTCATAATTCATCATACTTGTCCGCTTTGGTTCTGGCTCTAAAGCTTTTACACTACCTTCATAACCTTGGGAAGTACTTTCCCGAAAACAACTGTCTGAACTTTAATCAATTTATTATAACCTCTGGCTCCGTGCCTTTCTTGGCCTTTCACCAGTGGGTGGTCTCTCTCTTAGGATGGTAAGTGACAAAAACAGTCTTTTGTGATTCGTCCATCATTTAGAATCTCAAATGATTCCTATATTTCCTTTAGCCAGGCTCTCGCCTCTACTGGGTTTGCTTGTTCCTTGGAACTCTGAGAGCTTAGCGACTTAAAGGTCCTGAAAGAATTTCTCACCGCATTGTTTCCTCAAGGTGGTGGTTGGGAACAAAAGTATAAGTTCTGTTTAGACAGGTCCATGAATTCCCCAATAGGAGTACCATCCTGGTTCTCCCTATCTTGTTCGACTTCTGTTTTCTCAGTATGAAACGTTTCAACCTTCTCCCATAATCGGGGTTATCCTATACGTTAAAAACCTTATTTTCCACTCTATTATGTTATGGGTTCTTTCTTTCTTGATGGCAACCTCCCTGACTATCACATTCAGGGTTTACCCTAAATGTTATTCCTCAAACTATGGCTCTCATCTAAGTTCTCATCCTTAAGCTCTTGAACTTTTGGAACCCAAATTCTGTAGGAACACCTCACTATCCCCTTATCATCTTTCTCGGTATGGATCTCTTCTCCAGTCATTGACTCTCTGCCTTCATTCATCACTTTTTCTTGGCACAATATTAAATTTTCCAATAATTCAGACCGCATAGCGATCTCAAACAGCTTTTCGGTACCGGCTCCGGTTGCTTTCACTTCTATTTCCATTTTCTCAAAATCTCTTATCAACTCTCTTAGAGACAATATCATCTTGAGTTTCTCCTTTCTACTAAGGGCATTAGCCACCATTTTGGCTTTCCCTGGATGATAAAGAATCCTTGATTAGCTCTAACCACCTCATTTGGCGCATGTGGAGCTCTTTCTGCATGAAAATGTATTAGAGCAGTTATGGCTTGTGTAAATCTCGCACTTCTCTCCATACAAGTAGTGCCTCCAATCTTTAGGGCAAAACTATTGCCACGAGCCCAAGCTCATGGGTGGGGATATCGAATTTTATATTCCCTTAATTGTCTTGACGCGTACGCGATTACCTTGCTGTTCTGTATAAGAAGCACCCTAATTCCTTATGCGAAACGTCACTACACTTCACAAAATCTCATTTTCCATCCGGCAACGCCAACATAGGGGACGTCACCAACCTTTGCTTCAGTTCTTAAAAGTTGTTCTCGCATTTCTCTGTCCATTCGAACTTCTCAGTCTTACGAGTAAGCCGCGTTAAAGGGGCTACTATCTTTACAAACTTGAACGAACCTCCGGAAGTGACCGGCCAATCCTACCTCTGGTAGTCGCCCTAACCATGGTTATCAATTCCTCAGCGATCATCTCTTCGGTCTTGTTAGGATCCTCCACGAGATCCTTCTCAACAACAATCCCTTCTGGGACAACATCCTCAACCGCTACATCCTCAATATGAATATCATCCGGTCCCTCATTAGGGTGTTCCATTGGATCCACAATCCGATCCCCAATCAGTAATAAAACATCATCGCGCTGTTGCTCCTCAACCTCAGCGTTCGGAGTACCGCTACGATATACGATAACGAACTACGCTTCTATCACGATATTTATAAGGGTTCCCATAAGGGTTTTAACTATCAGTACTACGTTAGGTAGCCCGACTATGAACTTGGAAAGAGTTTTTACTCTCTTAGTGAACTTATTATCTTAACGTCACATCATCTCTGAGGTTTATAACGCTTAGCTCTGATACCATTTCTGTAACACCCCCAAATCCGGGGTCGGGGATTCGGGTTGTCACGAGTTCCATTTCCCTTAATAATACTTAACCTTAACAATCAACCAACTGCTGCGTACTGTGACCCCACAATATACACACACACACACACCACAGGTTATAGTCTCAGAGATGAAAACCAAAAATAACACAAGTCATTTTATTCTACAATTATAAACCATTTCACCTCAAAAGGGTTTCTGAATAATTTACATATTCTTTGCCATTATTACAATTCATAATATACATAAGTCTGGTTCATCAATAGTTAAAAGCCTAGCCTATTGGTAGTTCCTACCTCAGCTACGGCGGTATCAATGCTTCCAGAAAACTGCGGAACGTTTCCTAACCGCTTGCGAATTGGAAGCTTGTTCGTGTTCATCTTTTCTAACTGTTGTTGTTTGATGAAAGAAGAAAGCAAGGGTGAGCAACAAGCCCACCAAAATAATGTGTATAATGATTAACAATATATGAGCATTCTCATAGTACTCATGAAAGTCTTGGTTAAAAAGAAATAAACCAAGTTTGTTATCTTAACGCGACCAAGTCGCAAAATATTCAGTATATATACATATATACTTTTCACAATCTCTGAAATCCTCTGACCTATATAACATCCACAGAGTTCCAGTTTATAACTGTATAAAAATATCATTGCAAGGTGATCTCATATATCTAACCTTGTCTCAACGTTTTTTGTGAAAATCTTTGTCATGCATAAGATAATCATTAACCAAATATAAGTTGAAAAGATGAAGTTACAAGATACTCCAATATACTTATATCTTTTCTGAAATACTACTTGAACTACCACCGTTCAAGTTATAATCAGTTTCAAAAGTTCATCACATAGATGAGACTACAAGACAAGATTTGAATAGATTCAATCTTTGAATATCATTATAAATAATGAAGTTACGAGATACTTCATTAAGTCCCGATATATATATACACCTATATATATACATTTCATACACTCCTTGAAAACCTCTGTTATGAAAATTATCCAATAAATTTTCAATAAATATCCAATAAATTTGGAAAGGAGAAAACCTTGGCATAAACCTGATATCTTGCTGATCAGGCAAAGATACCAATAAGTAACCTTTTCTACTAGTAGATGGACGAATTCCCCACTGGTCATCTCCCTGGCCGCAATAGGACCTTATGCTGGACTGCCACTCAGCCACTTACGCATTTGATGGACTCCCACTGAGCCACTTACACTTTCATGGACGCCCACTGAGCCCATGTTGCTTATGCCGACTCAATAGATGGACTTACTTCCCGAACGTTGGGTAAGTAATCAATTCATTTATCAAAACAACAACCTTTTTGTGAAATATAAATACACCACAGAGCCGGATCCCTCAGGTTTTGAGCGAGTATTTAAATCCCCTTTGAAAGGAAGATCTTAAATATAAAAATGAGTTTTGGGATCCGCTCTAACTTTTAAAATCATTTCGAAGACTCGAAACATTTTTAAGAATGTTTGGAGTACTGCTGATTTATTAAAATAAATCAGTCCCAATATATTAGAAAATATCTGAATATTATTTAAATAATATTCCCAAAAAGGATAATCTTTATAAAAATAATTGAAGTAGAAGTTTTAAAACTCATACTTGGAATGAATATTAATAACCAAAGATATACTTATATGAAAGTATGATCTTTATTTGAATAATCGAAAATAAGTTTGATTATCGAAACATTATTCTTTAATTAAATAAAGAATATTATTTAATAAATAAGCGGAGTCATAAGTCCATGAATGAATATTCAAAATAATATTCATAAAATAAACGGAGTCATAAGTCCTCGAATGAATATTCAACTAATAATATTCATTAATTAAAATAAACAGAGTCATAAGTCCTCGAATGAATATTCAACTAATATTCATTATTTAAAATAAAGTTATCGAATAAAACTTATTCGATTAATAGTTTTGAAAACTATATCAATATATATATATATATATATATAATATACTCGGGAACATCGACTCCCAGTTTTAGAAAATGTTCACCTTTGGGTCCCCTATACTATGGGTATACGCAACTACTGCTTATCTCTAGCATAGGTATTATGCAACTATAAGCATTTGAATCAACAATTAGATATCAAGATTACGAAACAGACATGCATATATACCATATCACATGCTCCAATATATCGCAAGATTTGCTAATAACAATCATGCACTTATCACAAGATAATGCATATACATATATTTACATCACAACAACAGTATAACGGGTAGAAAACTTGCCTGAGCGACTGGGCGTGATAAATGGCTTGGGATGAGTCTGGTAACCTATAAACAACATATAAGTTGGAATTAAACAAAAGTCGCTTATGAATCTATACTTTAACCAATTAGACTCTAACACTCGCTTTGCGCTCAACGATTCTCTTAGGTCGCTCGAGTACCCTCGGCTCCACCATTTTTAATAAATTAACCATTAAGAGTTTTAAGGCGATTCTTTCGCGAGTGCCTTATCAACTGCCTAATACACTTTACATAAATGTTTCATACTCCAAATAGTCATTTAAGGTCTTTAACCAATGTTTCAAAGTAAGGCGAGGGGTAATGGTTCATTCGCAAAACGCCGTTACTTAAAACGGTCGTTTCTCCTAAACCGTACATCGGATTCAAACGAACCACATATCAAAACGAAGCTCGTAACATGAAATATCTAATCATGGCATTGGTCAAAACCTAACAGTGAGTTCACGGGTCCTGATGTTAAAAAAAAACAGTCTAAGGTAAATCGGGCATTACGACGACTATGTTTACGCGATTACCAAATTTTATACCACTCCAATCAATATCAAACCACCACCAATCATCACCATTCCACCATCATTCAACCACAATACAATATCATTCCACCATAACTCAATATCTCAACTTATTCATCAAAACCAAGTCAAAAATGTGACCAAGAACTTTAAACCCAACAAGTATCACTCCTAACTCCAAAATCAACAAAACGACTTACTAAACAAAGCTCTAAACATGATTACACACCCATTACACTAACCCATCATCTAAATATTAGGAAATCCAAACAACAAAACTTAAGACTAAGATCATGAAGAGTTATACCTTCCTTGAAGCTTTTAATCCATGAAAGATCCTTGGAATGCCAATGGAAGCCTTATTCTAACCTCCTACAAGCTTGATCTTTCAAAGAAATCAAAAACACAAAAATTATTTCAAGAAAGTACTATTCACCATCTTCTTGAATGATTTATAGGAAATGCTAGGAAAGGATTTTGAAGCTAAGATTCCTAGGAAGTATGTAACTTAACTAGGAGAAGCTAGGATAATTACCTTATAAATTAGCAAGTGGAGGAGCTTGGACTTCCCATTTCTTAAGAAAGAGGCCGAGAGATTCAAGAAAAAAAGAAGTCAAGTTGTGTTTTTGTGATTTGTTTTGCTTGCCTTGTTTGGTTGCTTTTGTTTTGATTAATTACTTTTAACCATGGTGAATTTTATGTGGTTTAGAATCAACCAACACTTCCTTCCCTTTTTGTCATGCTCATGTCATCCCCTTATGTCATCATCCCACACTTGTCCTCTTCTTGTTTGTGAGATGACATCACCCTCCACTAACTCTTTGATTAACTCCTAATCACTTGGCTAATGACCGCTGATCTGTTATACGATTCGCTTAACTTTCGTTCTCGTTTATTGTTTGAGGGATCATACCCGGGATCTTATTCTTGGATGGATGAAGTATTAGCAAGGTTCAGGGAGGAGTACTTGACTATTCTTGGGAGCAATGCCAAATCTCTAACTCCACAAGAAGTCTATGATGCAGTTACTGAGATCTATAAAGATCAACTGAAAGCTTTCCATCTCTTTGGTAAAGCTCTGAAATTACAATTGACTGATCATCAAGACATTACAAGAAGACTGGTCAAGGACAAGTTGGATGAGATAATTCCTTCTCAGGTGGAAATCAAACAAAAATTCTCTAAATTTACTGATCAAATGGTCAAGTTTAATTTATTATCTGTAGACAAGAGCATTAAGAATCTAAGAGAGTCATTTCTAGCTCTTCATGAAGTTGTTCAGCAACAAATCACCAATATAAATAACATTAGGATCAAGTTGGATCAACTCCATCAGACTAGATATAAGCCATCTGTTCTTCTGATGGAAGGAATCAAGGAAGCTGTGTAAGCCACATTTGTCACTTCTCTACCTTCAAGCTCTCACCAACCACTATCAACTTCAACCAACTTGCAAATTTAAGCTCTCTAATCTCAAGTCTCTACCTTGTAATCAACCAATGAGTCATTGACAAAGTATCACAAATGACAGTTATGGTTCAAAGTCAATAGGATGATATTCAAACCTTGGTGGACTCCCATAAGCATCTACAAATGCAGAATTTTGTGTCTTTGGGAGCCATCATGGGTGCACTCAACATTTCACTACATGCACTTCCAGAAGCTGTGAAGCCTGAAATCCCTACACCTCTCATCTTTCCTGCTAACAAGACTAGGGGGGATATAGGCTAGGTTATTAAAATCATCATCATCATCATCATCTGTTCAAGCTGTTCACAAAGGAAAAGCCAAAGAAGTTGATGTTGGAATGAAGAGGCTTATAAAAGCAGCTGAGGGACCAAGTCTAAGTAGAGAATTTGATGAATTGCTAAAGGCTCTCAGGACATCTCTCAATAACAACTTTTTCACATACAAGAAGGCCTTGGACAAAACAGTAAACTTTCTAAGGGTGATCATGGTAATTGTAGATGGATTTCAAGAAAGAAGAATAGTTGTCAATATTAATGACTCAAGGGTTGACAGGTGTATACAGGTGTCCCTTAACTACCTTATAACAAGAAGGGCATCTGAGTTGGACATTCTGATAAATAAAGTCAACAGAGTGATTCAAGAAGACACTCTCTTGCTAACTGAATTGAAAAAGGCTCAAGTAGCTACTTTTCCAGAAGTATATTTACAGCCAAGCAAGGGAGTGGTATACATCTGTCCAACCACCAAACATTACAAACACTTCCAAATTCCTAAGCAATGTGTCATGGCAAACAAAAAGTTGATGATAGACAGACTTGAAGACTAAGCAGTACAAGACTGTTGAAGATGAAGACATGATCAAGCTGTTGGGGAGATATTTGAGAGATCTTGAAGCCAACTTGCCCAAAACTAAAATCAATAAGGATAACTTGGATGATGATAAGCAGAAGAAAGATGATCAAAAACCTTCTGTCTCAAATCCAAGTCAATCCTCCAAGGCAACTGGTAGCAAAGAAAATGAGAAGAAAAGATATGCTAAGAAAAAGAGAAATAATGAGAAGAAGAAAGAAGAAGAAGGATAATTCTGAAACCAAGAAAAATGTCTAGTCAATCCAAATCCAACTTGCTCAAACCACTAAACCTACAAGCTCAAACATTACTCTATCTTTGACCTCTAAGCCCAAGTTTTTGTACAAGCCAACTGCAAACCCCCTACTCAAAATACCAATCACATCTAGCCAATCCACCTTGAAGAAAATCACAAACCTACCTTCATTCAAGCCACCAATCAAAATTTATTTCAAATCTATTGGAAGAAAACCAAAGAAATTGCAAGTTACTGAAAGGGCTATCTAGAACTTTTTGATCAATCTGATTTTATGCCACTAAATTGGTGCATCACAGATGATGAGTACTTTCAACAGTTAGCTGAAGAAATAGTGAAAGTCTGGGTTGTATCCTATACAGAAAGTAGGATATATTATAATGACGGTACTTTCACTCTACTTTGCAGCAACTTAATGGACACACTTTCAACCACATAATTCAAGAGAATAATTAGCTTAATGAAGGACAATGATGTAATTACAAGAGCTTGGAAGGCAGTACTGTGTGTATGGGTAAGAGAAAGGGATGAAAGAAATGCAAGAGCAAAGGCTGAAAAGGAAGAAAAAGATAGAAAGTATGCAGAACAACTTGCAAGACTTGAATAAAGATCAAATGAGCTCAAGACAAAAGGGAAGAGCAGACTTTCTAAGGATGGACACTTTCTGAATATAAAGGTTGGAAGATTCTTAAGATTTAGAGTTGGTTATCTGAATGGTTATTCATTAGATGAGTGGCTCAAGCTTGTGGAAGGTCTAAGAGGTATTGAAATTATAGAAGAACTTCAAGTGCTAGTAAATCTTAAGGACCTTATTAGAAAGGAGCCAGGCTATGAGGATTTCATATAATGAATATACCTACCAAACTCATGTAATCAATTTATGTATACAATTTGTACTTGTATCTCTGTCAGTTTTTATGTAATCTTTATTGTTTCATTATAACTTGGGGTTAGTCTTGTTACCAGGAATGAATTTTTGATAAGCAATCTTCTCATAAATTGGGGGAGATTGTTGTGCAAGACATGCCTGCATCATAACAAGACTAAGTCAAATTGACAGTCCTAAGAATTAGTTGTATGATAATCTAAACTAGTATTTTGTATTTATTACTTAAGTCTATAAAAATGTGAAAGATTAGACTGAAGTATTTTTCTGTAAACAGTCTCAATCCTAAGAATAAACTCTAGAAGAAGATTAAGAAGATCATGCCTCAGAGAAATTATGAAGAAGCTTGGAGTTGAATAAATCTTTTTCAGGAAAAATATTCTAAGTCAAGATATCTACAAGTCACAGATAAAATCATATAGAGAAGTCATTCGAGAACTCCAGAATGACTTATCGAGAAGTCCAAAACAGCTTATAGAGAAGTCTTAGAGATATCGACAAGCCAAATGAAGACATGAAGATTGAAGCTATCGACATGTCATTTCTGCATTAGAGACTCAGAGATATCGAAAAGTCAAAATGAAGATATGAAGATTGGAGACATCGACAAGTCAATTTTCTCATTAGAGATCTCAGAGATATCAACAAGTCAAAATGCTTATAGAGATCTCAGAGATATCGACAAGTCATTTCCACATGCAGAAATTTGGAGACCTCGACAAGCCAAGTTCACTTATAAAGAACTAAGAGAACTCGACAAGTTAGAGACACTTATAGAGAACTAAGAGATCTCGATAAGCCATTATACTTATCGAGATGTCAGTTCTCTATAGAACAAACTGGAGATCTCGATATGAACCTCAAGTACAGAATGTAGATAAGTTAAATATTCAAGATTATTAATCAACAAATGATCTAATCACTTAGATTGAAAAGTCTACAAAAGCAGCTTGAAGAGTACAAGATCAAATGCCAAGATTAACTGAAAAAGGAAAGTCACAGATCTATAGGATTTGCAAAGATACACTGAACCAGAAATGGAAAGCTTTAGAGATAACTTAATGTAGGGTTTAGTACATCTTATTGGATGTTGTGTAAACCTTTGTTCAGTAATCTATAAAGTAAACACTGGTCCTTTTCTTTTAATATTTGTATCAAACAGATCTAGTTTTTCTTGTAACTCTCTCAGGGAAGAAGCTGAGTTCTTTACTTTCAAAGAACCCGGGATTTGTAGCAAAATAATAGCTTGATTTTTATATAAAATTAAGTGAGTTTTGAAATATTGTGTGCACTATTTTATTTCAGTTAAATATAATATTACTGCATTTCTAATCTTCTTTGTTAACCAAGTAACAAACACTCAAAAAGCCTTAAAAATATCTAAAACACATTCACCCCCTCCTCTGTGTTGTATTCATTACCTAAAAAGTGGTATCAGAGCTAAATATGAAAGCAAACAGATTAAAGATCTTGGAAGAATGATTACACAGAAGATTAGCAGTATAAAGATACCAGCTGTTGATAAGAATAACTACACATTATGGAAAAAGAAGATGACGTTGTTTCTAAGGATGGCCAACCCCTTGTACATCCAGATTCTGAAGAATAGACCTTTTATTCCTATAGAAAGGATTGAAGAGTCAACAAAAGGAGACATGGTCATCCCAACTTACGATGGTCCTAAAGATCCTTCAAAATATACAGACATTTAGAAGGAAAAAGTTTCTCTTGACAGTGGTTTACAATTAATTCTGATAGTCACTTGACAATGTCATGTACAATAACATTGTCAACTGTGACACAGCTAAATAGATCTGGGAGAATATAGAGATTCTGTGTGAAGGTATATAGGAATTTAAATCCAACCAAAGGAAAATAATGGTGTCTCAATATTAGGGTTTCATGGCTAAACCTAAAGAAAGTATAACTGATGTCTTTGAAAGATTCAACAAGCTGATTAATGACTTGCAGCTTCATGACAAATACTATGAATGCCGAGGAGGTTAACTTGAAGTTTTTGCTCACCCTTCTTGATCACCTAGAACAGAAGATTTCAGCTATAAGAGAAGGGAGAGACTTGAGCAGAATGACACTGGAGGTTTTGTATGGCATACTAAAAACCTATGAATTGGAAATAATCCAAAGAAAATATTTAAATGATGGTCAAGGACACATTGTATATGGATCAAGTGCACTAGTTATTAATGACAGCCAGTCATCTGATGATGAACTAAAAATCCAAACTCCAGTTGATTCAAGTAATGAGCAAAAGAACAAGGAACCACAAAAGCAAGTTATTCTTGAACTTGAAGAGGATGAATTCTATACCTTGGATGAACCTGATGAGTTAGATCAGTCCATGGCTTAGCAAGAAATTTCTCTAACATTAGAGTAAAGAGGCCAAAGTTCTTCAAAAATAAGGGACAAACATCCAACAAGGACAACATCTAGAAGGCAAAGCACAGTACAACTCTGGAAGCAAAAATGGTTATAAAATAGGATCTGTTGACAGGTCAAAGATCAGGTACTTCAATTGTGATGAAATGGTCCATTTTGCTACAGAATGCAGCAAAGAAAGTGAAAATGGACAAGGCATGTCTTGAATTGGAAGCAAAGTATTAGGCTCTTCTAAGAAAGCAACAGTGTAAAGCTTATATTACAGAAGGAAAGAATTTGGATGATTCAGATAATGATGATGATGAGGAAGTAGGAAACTATGCACTCATGGCCTTGGAGCAAGGAGAGTCATCTTCATAAAAAACACAGGTACCAACTCTTACCACTATTGATTTAAATGAAAGTCAATATAAGGAGACTGTTGAAAAGACGAGCATATAAATGTTCCACATTCATACTAGCATGGTAGCAGCTACTGAGGAGGTCAGTAGGTTAACAAAAGCTAATGAGAAGCTTGAGAGTGAGAAACAAAAATTTGAGCTACTGCTTGTGGAGCTTGAGACAGTCAAGCAAGAAAATATTATCTAAAGAACAAGCTCAAGTGTGCTAGTGAAATAGAAACTGTGTTAAGAGAAAAGATAGAAAAGAATGAGGTGAAACTGAAGTCATTCAGGAATGCATCTCGGCTAGTTGGTCAGTACCATGAGAAGAACAGGCCATGAGCTAACATAGCTATTGGCTTGGATTATGATGCATTGAACATCAACAAGAAAGTTAAAGGTGACAAGGGAAAAGATACAGTAAATGAAGATGTCCCAGCTATGCTGAGAAAGGTTGATTCACCACTGTTCAAAGTATGTGAATTGAATTTCAGTGAAGATGAGTTGATCAGAAAATAAGAACTTGTTAATGAGGATAATAAGAAGAAATGAAAAGAAATAACTCCAACTTCTAAAGCTGAGAAGAAGCCCATGGTAAACCAAACTCGCAAGAAACCAATCAAGAAAGTTAAAGCTGAAAATATAGAAAAGAAGAAGAAAAACATGAATGGGAAGGTTGGAATAAATAAAAACAATAACTTTGTATTTGTTGCAAATGCTCCTAGGAAACATTGTCAGAAATGTGGCTCTACAAATCATCTAACTCACCTTTGTAAAAAGGCTGTTAGTGAGCCAAGATTGAGAGAATGCAAGTATAATGAAGCAAAAGCTAATGATCCTTACTTATTCAGTGACAAGTTTGATTGCATACCTTGCAACATGAAAGTAATGACAAGTTGCCACAAGCTGAGAATATATCTTAAGGAAGTCAATATTGAGTCCTCAGATAAAAAGGAAAATGCACATCAATCAATGAACTCTATTCTTTCTGAATCATCAAATTCTACTTCAACAAAATCTGTTAACGAGAATAAAGGTTCCAACACTGCTTGGATTTCTAAATATACTTAATCCTTATTGCGTGCAGGGAAAAGTAAAGAAGGTCATATGGATCATAGACAGTGGATGCTCAAGACATATGATAGGTGATATGGCCCTACTATCATAATTTGAGAAAATGGTTGACCCATTAGTGACTTTTTAAGACAACAACAAAGCTTTCACAATGGGACATTGCAAAATAATTTCTGGAAATATTGTCATTGAAGATGTAGCAGTGCTAGTTGGTCTTGAGGTGAATCTCCTGAGTGTCAGCCAATTTACATATAGAGGATTCAATTTTTCATTTGACAAAGAAGAATGCCTAATTATCAGCAAAAAGACTGGTAAAACTGCTTTGAAAGAAGCAAGGAAAGGAAGCTTATTTGTTATAGACATGGACTCAACAAATGAGGATGGAATTTGTTGCTTCTACACCAAGGCATCTGTAGAATAAAGCAGACTGTGGCATAAAAAGCTCTCTCACTTGAATTACAAAGTAATCAGTACTCTAGTCAAAAAGAAGTTAGTGAGAGACATGCCAAATGTGGAGTTTGCTCAAACTGAGGTCTGTGAGGCTTGTCAAGAAGGAAAAATGAAGAAATCAAGTCACAAGAGTAAAACCGTGATTCTAAAAGTGCACCTTTGCAACTTACTCACATGGACTTAGTTGGACCAGTAAATGTCTTATCAATTTCAAGGAAGAAATATGCACTTGTGATGGTGGATGACTACTCAAGGTACACAAAGGGTATTAAGGAAAGTATTGCAATTGATAAGATGGGTGCTTTCTGCGATGTGTTACTGAATAATTGGCATTGTCGATATTTTCTAGTGAAGGCTTTGCATTGCTTGTGCATCTTAGGCCAATAATAACCTTAAGATGGAATTTTATGTGCCAATGTCTTTCCAGGCATATGGTCACTGTAAATTCCCTTGTGCACCTCTTTCATGCAGTATTGTGCTTCTTCGTCAACTACGTACTTGAGGATTGGGACGTCAAAACTTCTTTTAAAAAATTTATCCTATTGTAGAAAGTACTTTATTGCTTATGTATAGATATGTCTGGCCTTTCTTTTTTCTACGGGGAGAGTGTCATTCTACAGGTATTGAATGTAGGGTGTCATCCATGTGTTTGCTGGAGGATCAATTTCCATTAATTCTAGAGAATGAGTGCTCTGGACCGAGATACGGTCTAAGTAGAGGTACCATTTTGTGTTATTTTCTCTTTGTGTTAGTTTAGAAAGTAAATCTTCTATCGAATTATTTTCTCTTTCTATCTGTTATAGATTGTGGGTTTGGAAAGTTTGTAGAGCCGCCTGGATAAGTGATTGATACACTACTAGAAATACATTAATGAACATCATTTAATTACTGATGTCTACATTTTTCAAAACCGATGTATATGTGGGTGTAGATAAAGGTACCCCTATATATCATCGGTTTTTAGCCGATGTCTACAAACAACTTTAACATTGGTTTGTTTTATTGAACGTTATCTATATCCATCTTTAACATCGGTCTTATATAAAAAACTGATGTGTTAAGTTGCCTTAGACATTAGTCCATTGCTGTTGTAAAATGGTAAGACCTTTCTCTACACCCACCTATACATCAGTTATTATAATCCTTCACATTAGTTATTACCAAATGTCCAGAAGCATTAACATCAGTTTCTTTACATTTGATGTTCTAACTTTATATACATGGTAAGATTCTAGGGAGATCCTCCCTATCAAGAAAACTAGAAAGCTCAATCCTAACCATTGATCTACTATAATATTCAAAAAATAAAATACCAAAAAATAATGGCATTTCTGTAAGTTAATTAGTAGAACTGACTGGGTAAAATTTATTAATACGGTGGTTATACTATTAAAGTAAATCAATCAAATATGCTTAAAGACTAGAATCTTATAAACATGGAAAGATTGATGTATCCCAACTTTTGTTATTATTGATGTTTTTATTAAATAGTATTACATTAATGAACCATACATAATACATATTATGCAACTAAGACACCTTAAAGTTCATCTCTACCGCTTGGAGACACAAACCCCAAGTGAATCTCTCATTTTAAAGCTTTTTTATTGCCAGAATATGGTAATAACTTAGCGTTTCATCTTATTATTGATTTGTTTAGATATAATTTAGTTAAGCCTTGTGTATATTTTTATATAAGTGATAAGAGCACTAACCGGAACTTTGTGTCATATTGGAACGATGTTGAATAGTTATTAAATTGAAGAACATATATTAAACCATGAGAGAATGCGTCCAATTATTATATTCCAACCATATATATATAGGTGATAGAATCTTTGTCCGATGATTAAAAAGAGTTACAAACACTAGATTTAATTTTGCCTGATTGTTTAATTTTCAAGACTATCAGTGAGATATTTTCTATTTTGTTGGAAATTCCTATCAATCGTCATATTCTTCTTTTGTTATTAATGAATGAGAAGAATGTTCTTACTCGTTGGAAATCTGAATTTACTAAAGCAAGTCAGATCCATAAGATCTCGGTGTCTACTCTGATCTATTGATGGAGATATGAATTTCAAAACAAATTTAGCTTTGTTCGTGACCAATTTTCTGAAACAAGGATCCTCTTCTCCATATCTCCATATGTGAATACCATAATTGCAAGGTTAGTGTAACGTCCGGGAAATATTATGTAATTATTTTTATCAATAAATAATTATTATGTGATTTTTTATGTGAATTTTGGTAAATTATTTGATGAATGATATTAATATTTGGATGTTTATTTCTGATAAAATTTAGATATTTTAATCTTTAATTATCCAGAATTAAATATGGATAATTTTGGTATTTTTCTAGTAATTTTTGCATTATTACAAGATTTATAAGGATTTATAGAATTAATAATGATTATTTTTACGTAATTATAAAATTACTTTTTAGAATTAGAAATCATCCCAATTCAACCATTTTTGCATTTTTACAATCCGGAACTCTTCCGAAAACTCCTTTATAACCTAATCTGATAATTCTGAACACTTTTCATGTTTTGACTATTTCAATCCGGGGTACGGTTTGACCTGTACGAGTCTTGACGTGAAATTTTCGACACGCTAATCATTTTATAGATCGATAAAACTCGTATTCTCGAAAGCCGAGATATTATTACCTTATTTTTGTATAAAGTGTTTTATAAGAGGCCCTGTTTTGATAATTATCCAAATCTGGTATTAAAATTGTATCGTTATATAGTTACGTAGCGGCTAAGTAACCTATTTTTGGATCTGATATGTAAATGTAATTATCGAATTATAAATAAATGAAATATTTGATGGGTCTGTCAGCGATGTGTTGCCTTATTGTTAATTATCTGTGATTTGTAGGTACGAAGATTATTTGTGTAATTAATTACTGAGCTGTATGGCATTATTTTGTTTTAAAATGATTTTTTTGAATATTTATTCTCATAAATTCTAAAATCATTTCTAAAATTATTTTTGTTGCTTTGTAATTTTATTTATTATTTTTAGGGGCTTATAAAATTTAGAAATTAATATTTTATTGATTATTTGTCTCTAAATAATTTTTTGATTACATTTAATTATAAAATCAGTATTTAATTCCAGAATACTTCAAAAATCATGAAAATTTTATTTTATTAAGTTTGGAATATTTCGAGAATTTTAAAATTATTTCGGAAATTTTCGGATTAAATCCACCTGCAAGTTGATTCGTTAAACTATTAATCTCAGGAGTGTTGGGCGTTTTAAAAATATATTTCAAAATTATGAAACTTGTATTTTATTAGTTTCGAAATATTTATAAAATTTAGAAATTATCTTGATATCATTTCGCTGAGTTTTTGCACGCATACACCGTTAAATTCCCAATTCCGTAACAGAAAATAGGATAATAACGAAAAGAAAAAAAAAAGAGAAAACAAAACAAAATAAATACAACCCCTAATTCCCCGACCCCCCTTTACTTTTCTCTCGGCCCATCTCTCTCCACCACCGACTGTTCTCTCTCTCGCATAGTCTCTCTCGCGTTTTTGCCTCTCTCTCTCTCTCTCTCTCTCTCTCTCTCTCTCTCTCTCTCTCCCGATTCCCTGTTGTTCTTTTCAATTAATTCCTCCTCCTCCTTCTAACTCGTTGTCATGTTGTTTTCCCTATCTTTATTTCCGGTAAGATTGCCCTCTGTTAGTTATTTTCGGGCCGCCGCCCTTCGTTGTTTTCCGACGAAGTGGTGTTTGGTGCCCTCCAAACCCGGGTCAGAAATTTGGGGTCCACAACACATACACAATATATAAACCTGTATATGAAATATAACTTGCAATGACCCTGCTTTACATAATCACAGATCGCAATAGGTTAAAGTATGAAAACAAGCCACAACCTTAACTTTTATTACAACGTACCAAATCCCAACTAATTTAACTTACAACTGATAATGAAATTATTCTTACAATCTTACTATCTCACTACCGTAGTAAGCTCCTGCTAGCTCGGTCCCAACTCAATCTGGAATCCTAGCTCGTACATTGAACTGGGAAACCTCGCTATCAACCACATCCTTTTTAACTGTAGAAACATAAAAAGATTCGCAAGGGTGAGCTAACTAGCTCAGCAAGTCACAATAACAACAAATGAGGTTAATCAATGATCAAACGAGATGATTCAGAGGAATTAAGATTCTTGTTAAACAATTATTAGAATCGGATATTCATTTTAAATTTTAAAACCAAGGTTAGGCTACTGATCAATCACGCACTAACCCCGAGCAAGGCACACAGCTCTGCTCTATAAACTGGATCCAAGGCACATATTGGCCTAATTCGACCACGAATCTGGTCTGACGACGAATCTGGTCCACATAAAGAAAACTATCCAATTATAAAGCAATTTAATATGAATAACAATATAACTTAGTAAAATAAGATCATAATCAATAGTGATAAACATTTGTATAAAGGCATGATGCATTTCATGAGTATCACAAGGGTGTATCAAAGTATGTATAAGAAATGGCCTTCAGCCTGTAGGAGAATCGGGTATTAGATGAACAATGATCTTACAAGGTTTAGTTCTTTGATGTCACAATGTATGGTGGAGCATAAAAGCTTCTGTATGTTTAAGTAATTATGTCCCAATGTTTGGTATATGATGGGTATATATTTGTGGAGTAGTATTGTATTTGTGTGGTTTAGTATCTGGTAATTCAATAAGAAATGGTTCACAAGGAATAAGGTTTACGGCTCAAAGATCAAATGATGTGGCTCAGGTTCAAGGCTGAAGGATTTAAAGTACTTACAATATAAAACATAAATATTTTGACTACTTAAAAATTTGCCACGAGAGAATTTTAAAATATTTGCATTATATCTCAAAAAGGTTTAGAAGTACTTGCCTTATCACAATCGATTCCAACTTCACTCGTACTTTTCTACTGACTTTATTCAACAACCACTCGTCTACTTTTCTATGCCTTGCTTCTACTCACTGATCACCTGCTGTATTTTCTACGCATCGATTTCATTTTCTGATCACCTTCTTCCCTTTTTCACGCCTTGTCTACTCTGCTAGGCATCATAAGTATCTATCAATATTCATCTCACATTATTATAATCGTCACATGGACGTCATAAGGTTTCATCTACCCTTTGTTTCACCCAAATTTGATTTACGGATTAAAAGTTATGCTAAAACAAGCAAAAACTGATCACATAGACCGACAACCAAACAAATAAGTTACATATAACACATAACACATTAAACAATCAATGAAATTTCATTTATATGGAAGTCTCGGGTCATCAACAGTCTTTCGAGTATTTAATATGATTTTTAAAATATTTTTCGGAGTCAAATCGGGTCGTTGGATCAATTTTAAAGCAATAAACAGGGTTCGGTTAGCCAAATTTGGCTTTAAAATAAATTTTATAATAATTATCGAGCCTAGAAAATAATTTAAAATAATATTTTAAAGCTCGAAACTATTTTTCAGAATTTTTAAATCATTTATAAATAATTAAATCTATTTATTAAATCAATTAAAATTAATTAATAACTAATTAAGTTAATTAATCAATTAATATTAAATTAATTGATTAATTAAAATAATTAAAAACTAATTAAAACTAATTAATAAAATAAATTAGATTTATTTTTGTATTGAAAATGAATTTTGGAATTAAAATATTGATTTCAGGAATTAAAAATGAATTTTAGAAATTAAATAATGGATTTTTGAATTATTTTTAATTAGAGAATTCCATAAACAGTTTTTATAGATTAAAATACAAATGAAATGGATTGAAACCGGGTTGGATATTCAGAGAAACGGGTCGGGTTTCGGGTTGCCAGGAGAATCCGGGTTGCCAAGAACAACCCGCCGGATTTCTGGAAAACCCAGAATCCGGCGTGGGTTCCGGCTACCTTGGAAACTCCGGCAAGACCCTAGCAGCCCCAACGAACTTCGATTAGCATGATTTCTGCTGCGTTTTTTATATCCAAACAATCCAGAAACACGATTCAGGCCATAACATCACCAAAATCATTTCAAAACGCAATCTCCGATCATAACTCATAAATTTTCCGATGAATAATCCAAAAACTTCGATTTCACAGAATACTTGATGAAATTCGATGCTTAATATACGAAATTAAAGCTGGGATTCATACAAACTCAACCACATAGTCAAAATCAATAACTATGACATGATTGATTCAGAGAAATAAAAATAGAAATCAAGTAAAACCAAAACTCGTCTTAGATCGCTTGGGAACCAAACAATACGAGTTTATACTCAAATCAACTATAATAAGCATGATAAAGCTTGTTATATCATCATATACAATCAAGAATCAACACAACCCAGAAATCCAAATTCATGAATAATGATGAAAAATCATTTTTTCTACAAAACACCTACCTTATTCGATGATATAGGTATGAGATTGTAGAGCATGGAACAAGCTTCGAATCAGTTACAGGAACGTCAACAACGGATCTTCCGATCACTAGATATCGCTGTTTGAAGATTAGGAACAAATCAATCCATTCAAATCACCCTTATCTTATTTTGTAATTATCTGATTTTTATGAATATTTGTGGATGATTATGAGAAATAAAATAGAAATTCAAATATTTATATTTACGAGAAATCAGGACCCCATTGGATCATTCCAGATATAAAATAATATGTTTATTTGAGAAAGCAGATCCAAAATAATACCAGTTTTAGGATAATTATCCAAATCTGTACAATTTATACTGCGGTCTTGGTCTCAGCGCTTTGGTTACACGTATTACGAGGTGATAATTATAACAGTGTAATAAAAAGATCTCATTTATTGAAAATACGAGTTTTATTGATTTACCAAAACAAATTTTGTATCGAAAATATTGCGTCGGGACCCGCACGGGAAAAACCGTACGCCAGATCGAAAAAGTCGAAACATGGAAAATGCTCGGAATATTGCAATTAGGTTAGAAAGTAGTTCCCGGAAGAGTTTCGGGTTATAAAAACGTAAAAACGGCTGTGATCGGCTGGTTCCTGATTATATAAAATAGTTTGTAATTACTCGGAAAAAGAAATTATAAAATCCATAAATGTCCAATAAAATCATAATTCATCATAAAAATAAATAGGAAGATATGACAATTATCTATATTTTATTTTGGACATATAAAAATTAAAATATTCAAATTATATCATATTTACATATCCAAACACATATACCACTTCACAGATAATTACCAAAACTCATATAATAATTACATAATATTTATTATTAACAAAAATAATTACACTTCATATCCCAGATATTAAATCCTTCCCCCCTTAAAAGGATTCTGTCCTCAGAATCACTTAAGCAAATAACTCAGGGCAGTATTTCACTTATATCACTTTCTAAACCTTGGGCTATCCTTTCAACCCTTTGGTTTCCACAATAATCTTACTAACTTTATAACTTTCTTTCTTAATACTTTCTATTTCTTTTCTACAGTCTCTATTGGATTCTCAACATAGGACAATTCTTCCTGAAGTTCTATCGGCTCACATCCTATCGCATGTCTAAAATTCTATACCGTACTTTTCTAACCTTGTCACATAGAAACATTATGAATATGCTACCTATGCTGGGTAACGCTAATTCATATGCTATTTTACCGATACATTTCGAAATTTCAAAAGGTCCAACGTATCTCGGACTCAACTTTCTTTTCTCTTCCGATCCTGGATGATCCCTTTTCACGGTAACACTGCTAACAATATTAAATCTTCTTCTTTAAATTTGTACTCTTTTTAGCTTGATCTACACATTTTGTTTAACAATCCTGCATGGCACTTATCCTTTTCTCAATAATTTCAATAGCTTCCTTTATCTGTTATAGCAACTCTAGTCCAAATATTTCATGTTTGCCAACTTCATCTCAATATACTAGTGATCGACATTTACGTTCATAAAGAGTTTTGTATGGCGGCATCCCAGTACTGGCACGATAGTTGTTGTTGTTGTAAGTAAATTCTACTAAGGCAAATGCTCGCCTTAATTTCCTTTTGAAATCAATGGCATAAACACGTAACATGATCTCAATTGTTTGGATCATTTTCTCGCTCTTGGCCGTCAGTCTGTGAATGATAAGATGTACTCATATTTGACTTGGTGCCTAACATTCTGGAAAACCTTTGCAAAATCTTGAATTGAATCGTGGATCCTGACTTTATACAATAGACATAGGGACCCCATGACAAATTACTATTTCCTTCAAATACATGTGAACCGACTTATCCAATGAATATCTTTCATTAATAGGCAAGAAATGAGCTGATTTAGCCAACTTGTTCACCATAACTCAATTAGCATCGTGGTTTGCTTTCGTTCTTGGTAATCTGACTATAAAATCTATAGTAATATACTCCTATTTCCATTCTGTATTTCTAATGGTTGCAATAATCCACTAGGTCTTTGACACTTGCCTTATTTCTTTGGTATACCTAACACCTCCTGATCCATTTTGAAATTTCCTTTTCATATCCGGCTATCAATATTCTTCTTTAAACTTCTGTATATTTTGGTATTTCTTGAATAAATTAAATACTTAATATTGTGAGTTTCCTGTAGGTTCTCATTCTTTAATTCTGTCACTCGTAGCATCCAAGTTCTGAAAGAAAATCTGAGGATACTGTGATCATTTCCTTTCATTAACTATTAACATCCTGATCTATTATCTCCTCTTGACATCTCTTTATCTTCTCTTAACAATTCTGACTGAAAGGTCATACTATCCATCCTTGCTTTCTTTGGATTATATATCTGACTCCTAACTCCAACTTCTGAAATTCCATAGGTAATTCTTTCGGTGCAGTCTCTATGTTTACTTTCTCCTTTTTGCTTATCGCTTGCCACTACATTTGTTTTTCCTTGTGAATACATACTTCAAACTCTTATGATTCGTATAGATCTAAAACCTTTCTCCATACATGTAATGTTTTCCAAATTTTCAAAGCGAATATTATTACTGCTAGTTCCAAGTTATGAGTAGGATACTTCTACTCATAAGGTTTCGGTTGTCTGGATGCATAGGTAATAACTTTATTGCTGCATCAACACACATCCTATTCCCTTAAGAGAAGTATCACTAAAGACTACAAAATCTCTTTGATCCTCTCAAAGTGATAAAACAGGTGATGTGACCATTCTCTCCTTTAACTCCGAAAAACTTTCTTCACACTTTCCCATTTCATATAAACTTCTCGCTATTCCTAGTAAGCTTCATCAAAGGTGTTTCCATCTTCAAGAATTCTTGAACAAATTTCCGATAATAACCGGCCAATAATAAAACTTCTTACTTTTTTTGGTGCTTTTGGTCTTTCTTCATTCATAGTAACTTTAATCCCTGTTGGATCCCCTTTGGTCTTCTCCTCACTGACTATTTATGCTAAAAAAATTATACTTCCTGCCATCAAAGCTCTCACCTTGTAAACTTTACATACAACTTCTTTCTTCTCTCACTCCCCAGTTATCATTGAATACTTTGCATGGTCCTCCGTTGACTTTAAGTAACACAAATACAACTTATCTAGAAATTCCTTAAAGATTCTGTCCATCAAGTTTAAATATTACTGGTATGTTGGTTAATCCAAATGACATTACTAGAATTTTATAACAATAGTACTTAGTTCTGGAAATTATCTTTAATATGTCCATAGGTTCAATCTTCAATTGGTAATACCCAAATCTTAAATCAATCTTAGAAAATACTCTGCTTTTTTATCTGATCAAACAAATCATTAGTTTGAGGTAATAGATACTTACTCTTAATAGTAAACTTGTTGAGCTTTCGCTAGTCGACACATAATCTCCTACTTCCATTTTTCTGATTAACAAATCAGGCATGTGCATATTAGGGGGTACGTTAGGTCTAGTTGCTTTCTCTTTTAATCATCTCCTGCATTTGCTCTGGTAACTCCTTTATTTTGTCTGGCGTCATTCTGTGCGGGGCTTTGGACACTTGCTTCATTTCAGGTGCTAAGTCAATCATAAACTCACTTTATCTATCTGAAGGAAATATTGGTAACTCGTCTGGAAACATATCTTGAGACTATAAAATCTTCAAATTCTGTTTGCTCCTGACCTTTATTTATAATCGCCATAGCGCTTACATTTTGGTCAATGTAACCTTTTAACTTAAATCATTGTTAACAAGTTCTTTACCTTCCTTCGTCCTCTAAACTTCTTCATATTCTCATTTGGTATCTTCATAACTATCTTCGATCATGATGGTCTATCTAGGCATCACGCTTAAATAATTAATCCATTCCTTAGAATAATGTCCAATCCTCTTATCTCAAATGCTATCAATTCCTCACAACTTATTGCCAGAAATCTCAATTTCACCATTGGTACTTACTTATTTAATAATTACACGTTCTTAACGTGCTAGTCCTTTAGTCATAATCTTATCAATTCAACAGGGTAATTCATCTTATCAACAAAACCTTGAAAGATAAACGATCAAGTTGCTCCCGCATCTTTCAATACTTTAACGCATAAGGTATCCACTAATAGTCATTCCCGTCATCAGACCCATATTCTGAATAACATATTTCACAGACAAATCGTAAACTCTCGTTCTTGGAGACATATTCCTTATTGAAGTAGATTCCCTTGACTCTTAGTGCATCCCTGGCTAGGGCTAGCGATTTGCAATCCTCGCCATATGCCCTTGTTTTCTTTCCATGCATTAGAGGTAGATGGAACTTTGCTTGCTTGGTTTATAATACGTTGACTTTTGTTTGAAAAACTTCTATAAAGAATGATAATACAACGAAACAACCAAAAGGATTCACAATTCAATAAACTTAATGTTGAATAGAAAGAAGAAGTAATGATTTGAATATGAATGAGACAACCACATTGGTACTTAAGATGGCCAGTCTTTCATACCTTATGGCATACAACACATGATTAGGTGGCGTCCCACCCGACTCTTCGTCATTCCGACAAAGCGTCTCACCATTACACTATTTATCCCAATCAGAGAGCAAACCTTGAGGGGAACAATTAAACTTGAAAGGAATGCAACATCTTCCTTTTTGATATCATCAGAAAGAATTTATTAAGAAAAGAAGTTCATACATTTTTAGGAATTAAAAAGGAATATACGCTGTAATATTGAGGACAAGAATGATACCAATGGTCACCATCCACATTTCACTTGTATTCATCTTTCGAGCTTGTTCAATCATATCCCAATTGTGTCATATAACAACTTTAGAAGGTACGTTGAAATGCCTTTGCAAACTAAGTATTATGGTAAATTCTTACTTGTTAAGTCTTGCGTCTGTAACATCGTATCTACACGTATAATACTTTAACAATTCGATCATAATGGCGTTCTTATCAGATAACCTCGAGTTTCCTCTTTTCAATTTATAATAACCATGAATCATTAAACATAACGATCCTTTTGTTAAATATATTCTTCTTTTAGAAAAGTCTGGAAATCTTCCCAATCTTCTTCGGTTATGCTCAGGCTTCCATTAAATCAATGAATTCCTTGAACTCTGATAGTCCCAGTAATTGGATGAATAGTTACTCCGTATGTTGGTTCTGTTGTTAATCTTATCAAACAATACTTGCACCTTACTGTTAGGAATAATCAACTTCTTCATAATCGCAGGTTACTTCGTTCTCTGAATAGCAATACTAAGTCTGAAACGGCTCCTTCTAGGTAATCTGGGTCTTTTAACAAACAAGAAACTCAAGTAGTAACTTGACAACCGATGTTTAAAACTTATTTTATTCCAAAAAAGGCTTTTAGAAATTTTGTAAGGGAAAATCTTTTTCGAAAACTTGTTTAAAAATGTTGAAAATCACACATCTGGTTGTCCTTACTATATGAGTTGGTTGTTGTCCTTCTTATAACCAGATAGCAAGTTAGGGAAACGATCACACAAAGGTCCATTCACTTCCAATTATCTCCTCTCCTTCATTAGGTCTATTACCTTCCTTAATCGATGAAAACTTCAGCTGTCGTTGCATATTATCTTATTCGTGGATTCATTTCAAAGCTCCCATACTGGTAGTACCCCTATCATCATCTTTGCAGTCATTAAGTGGAACAGGTCTATCCAATAGCCAACAAGTCTATTTCAAAATATAAGGTTTGCTTATATCACGTCACATCACTACTTTATATATCACATTTATCATAGCACCATCATCTAATTCTATGAAAATTCCAGATCTATACTTTTGTCTCTAACTCTTTCAAAATTCCTCTAGTCTATCCCACAACTAATTAAGGGTAGTCTATTCACTAGTGACCCCATTTAATCTGGTAGAAGCCATCCTACGAAAACGTGAATCTTTTTTCTAAACTCCTTCTCACCTTTAATAATATCTTATGTACTTACCATGTACTGTAGCTATCGCATCCCTTCTCGTAAATACTGTTATCCCATAAGACAGGTTTTTAAACTGAGGGTATGGAACATGGTGTAGAGTAAACTAAAAAGATACATTCATAGTTGAATGTACAGAAGAACAAGAATAAGCAAATGGAGGTTCTTGAATAGGTAGTCACATATCAAGAGGTGATAAAATAGCGTAGAATAACTTGAAGAGGCGCAACTGTCATAACAGAAGGTAATACCATTAATACTGATGGAAAAACAAGATGCAATTGAATTCTGAAAGAAGATGATGATCCTCAAACGGAAGGTTCCAAATGATCAGATGATACAAGGAAAACAGGATCTGCCATTGCCGTTGTCTGGAAATCACGTCGCAAGCTAAGAATCCCGAATCGCAACATGAACCATGCCGGAGACCTACTATATAGTCGCACTCAACCTCACGATGACTTATCTTTCTATTTCCTATTCATAATCCTAACCCTCTACCCAATCCTGACAACCTAGGCTTGTTTCAGTGACTTATAACCTGTAGTTCTGATACCAACCTGTGGTGCCCTCCAAACCCGGGTCAGAAGTTTGGGGTCCACAACACATACACAATATATAAACCTGTATATGAAATATTATTTGCAATGACCCTGCTTTACATAACCATGGATTGCAACAGGTTAAAGTATGAAAACAAGCCACAACCTTAACTTTTGTTACAACGTACCAAATCCCAACTAATTTAACTTACAACTGATAATGAAATTATTCTTACAATCGTACTATCTCACTACCGTAGTAAGCTCCCGCTAGCTCAGTCCCAACTCAATCTGGAATCCTAGCTCGTACATTGAACTGGGAAACCTCGCTATCAACCGCATCCTTCTTAACTGTAGAATACATAAAAATATTCGCAAGGGTGAGCTAACTAGCTCAGCAAGTCACAATAACAATAAATGAGGTTAATCCAATACAACTTATCCAGAAATTCTTAGGTAATAACTTTATTGTTTAAGAATTCTTGAACAAATTTCCGATAATAATCGGACAATAATAGAACTTCTTACTTTTGTTGGTGCTTTTGGTCTTTCTTCATTCATAGTAACTTTAATCCCTGTTTGATCCCTTTTGATCTTCTCCTCACTGATTATTTATGCTAAAAAAATTATACTTCCTGCCATCAAAGCTCTCACCTTGTAAACTTTACATACAACTTATCCAGAAATTCCTTAAAGATTCTGTCCATCAAGTTTAAATATTACTGGTATGTTGGTTAATCCAAATGACATTACTACAATTTTATAACAATAGTACTTAGTTCTGAAAGTTATCTTTAATATGTCCATAGGTTCAATCTTTAATTGGTAATACCCAAATCTTAAATCAATCTTAGAAAATACTCTGCTTCTTTTATCTGATCAAACAAATCATTAGTTTGAGGTAACAGATACTTACTCTTAATAGTAAACTTGTTGAGCTTTCGCTAGTCGACACATAATCTCATACTTCCATTTTTCTGATTAACAAATCATGCATGTGCATCTTAGGGGGTACGTTAGGTCTAGTTGCTTTCTCTTTTAATCATCTCCTGCATTTGCTCTGGTAACTCCTTTATTTTGTCTGGCGCCATTCTGTGCGAGGCTTTGGACACTGGCTTCATTTCAGGTGCTAAGTCAATCATAAACTCAATTTCTCTATCTGATGGAAATATTGGTAACTCGTCTGAAAACATATCTTGAGACTATAAAATCTTCAAATTATGTTTGCTCCTGACCTTTATTTATAATCTCCATATCACTTACATTTTGGTCGCTATAACCTTTTAACTTAAATCATTGTTAACAAGTTCTTTACCTTCATTCGTCCTCTAAACTTTTTCATATTCTCATTTGGCAGTCTTCAGAACTATCTTCGATCACGATGGTCTATCTAGGCATCACGCTTAAATAATTAATCCATTCATTAATTAATGTCCAATCCTCTTATCTCAAATAATATCAATTCCTCACAACTTATTTCCAGAAATCTCAATTTCACCATTGGTACTTACTTATTTAATAATTACACATTCTTAATGTGCTAGTCCTTTAGTCATAATCTTATCAATTCAACAGGGTAATTCATCTTATCAACAAAACCTTGAAAGATAAACGATCAAGTTGCTCTCGCATCTTTCAATACTTTAACGCATAAGGTATCCACAATAGTCATTCACGTCATCACACCCCTATTCTGAATAACATATTTCACAGATAAATCGTAAACTCTCATTCTTGGAGACGTATTCCTTATTGAAGTAGATTCCCTTGACTCTTAGTGCATCCCTGGCTAGGGCTAGTGATTTACAATCCTCGCCATATGCTCTTGTTTCCTTTCCATGCATGAGAGGTAGATGGAACTTTGCCCGCTTGGTGCATAATATGTTGACTTTTGTTTGAAAAACTTCTATAAAGAATGACAATACAATGAAACAACCAAAAGGATTCACAATTCAATAAACTTAATGTTGAATAGAAAGAAGAAGTAATGATTGAATATGAATGAGACAACCACATTGGTACTTAAGATGGCTAGTCTTTCATACCATATGGCATTCAGCACATGATTAGGTGGCGTCCCACCCGACTCTTCGTCATTCCGACAAAGCGTCTCACCATAACACTGTTTATCCCAATCAGAGAGTAAAACTTGAGGGGAACAATTAAACTTGAAAGGAATGCAACATCTTCCTTTTTGATATCATCAGAAAGAATTTATTAAGAAAAGAAGTTCATACATTTTTAGGAATTAAAAAGGAATATGCGCGGTAATATTGAGGAAAAGAATGATACCATTGGTCACCATCCACATTTCACTTGTTTCATCTTTCGAGCTTGTTCAATCATATCCCAATTTTGTCATATAACAACTTTAGAAGGTACGTTGAAATGCCTTCGCAAACTAAGTATTATGGTAAATTCTTACTTGTTATGTCTTGCGTCTGTAACATCGTATCTACACGTATAATACTTTAACAATTCGATCATAATGGTGTTCTTATCAGATAACCTCGAGTTTCCTCTTTTTAATTTAGAATAACCATGAATCATTCAACATAACGATCCTTTTGTTAAATATATTCTTCTTTTAGAAAAGTCTGGAAATCTTCCCAATCTTCTTCGGTCATGCTCAGTCTTCCCTTAAATCAATGAATTCCTTGAACTCTGATAGTCCCAGTAATTGGATGAATAGTTACTCCGTACGCTGGTTCTGTTGTTAATCTTATCAAACAATACTTGCACCTTACTGTTAGGAATAATCAACTTCTCAATAATCGCAGGTTACTTCGTTCTCTGAATTAGCAATACTAAGTCTGAAACAGCTCCTTCCAGGTAATCCGGGTCTTTTAACAAACAAGAAACTCAAGTAGTAACTTAACAACCGATGTTTAAAACTTATTTTATTCTAAAAAAAGGCTTTTAGAAATTTTTTAAGGGAAAATCTTTTTCGAAATTTTGTTTAAAAATGTTGAAAATCACACATCTAGTTGTCCATACTATATGAGTTGGTTGTTGTCCTTCTAATAACCAGATACCAAGTTAAGGAAATGATCACACAAAGGTTCATTCACTTCCATTTATCTCCTCTCCTTCATTAGGTCTATTACCTTCCTTAATCGATGAAAACTTCAGCTGTCATTGCATATTATCTTATTCGTGGCTTCATTTCAAAGCTCCCATACTGGTAGTACTCCTATCATCATCTTTGCAGTCATTAAGTGGAACAGGTCTATCCAACAGCCAACAAGTCTATTTCATAATACAAGGTTTGCTTATATCACATCACATCACTAATTTATATATCACATTTATCATAGCACCATCATCTAATTCTAAGAAAATTCAAGATCTATACTTTTCTCTCTAACTCTTTCAAAATTCCTCTAGTCCATCCCACAACTAATCAAGGGTACTCTAATCACTAGTGGCCCCATTTAATCTGGTAGAAGCCATCCTCCGAAACACGTGAATCTTCTTTCTAAACTCCTTCTCACCTTTATTAATATCTCATGTACTTACCATTTACTGTAGCTATCGCATCCCTTCTCTTAAATACTATTGTTCCATAAGACAGGTTTTTAAACTGAGGGTATGGAACATGGTGTAGAGTAAACTTAAAAGATACATTCATAGTTGAATGTACAGAAGAACAAGAATAAGCAAATGGAGGTTCTTGAATAGGTAGTCTCATATCAAGAGGTGATAAAACAGTGTAGAATAACTTGGAGAGGCGCAACTGTCATAACAGAAGGTAATACCATTAATACTGATGGAAGAACAAGATGCAATTCAAATCTGAAATAAGATGATGATCCTCAAACGGAAGGCTCCAAATGATTAGATGATACCTGGAAAACAGGATCTGCCATTGCCGTTGTCTAGAAATCACGTCGCAAGCTAGGAATCCTGAATCGCAACACGAACCATGCCGGAGACCTACTATACAGTCGTACTCAACCTCACGAAGACTTATCTTTCTATTTCCTGTTCCTAATCATAACCCTCTACCCAATCCCGACAACCTAGGCTTATTTCAGTGACTTATAACATGTAGCTCTGATACCAACCTGTGGTGCCCTCCAAACCCGGGTCAGAAGTTTGGGGTCCACAATATATACACAATATATAAACTTGTATTTGAAATATTATTTGCAATGACCCTGCTTTACATAACCACGTATCGCAACAGGTTAAAGTATGAAAACAAGACACAACCTTAACTTTTGTTATAACGTAGCAAATCCCAACTAATTTAACTTACAACTGATAATGAAATTATTCTTACAATCTTACTATCTCACTACCGTAGTAAGCTCCTGCTAGCTCGGTCCCAACTCAATCTGGAATCCTAGATCGTACATTGAACTGGGAAACCTCACTATCAACCGCATCCTTCTTAACTGTAGAATACATAAAAAGATTCGCAAGGGTGAGCTAACTAGCTCAGCAAGTCACAATAACAATAATTGAGGTTAATCAATGATCAATCGAGATGATTCAGAGGAATTAAGATTCTTGTTAAATAATTATTAGAATCGGATATTCATTTTAAATTTTATAACCAAGGTTAGGCTGCTGATCAGTCACGCACTAACCCTGACCAAGGCACACAGCTCTGCTCTATAAGCCGGATCCAAGGCACACATTGGCCTAATTCGACCACGAATCTGGGCTGACCACGAATCTGGGCTGACCACGAATCTGGTCCATATAAAGAAAACTATCCAATTCTAAAGCAATTTAATATGAATAACAATATAACTTAGTAAAACAATATCATAATCAACAGTGATTAAACATTTTTATAAAGGCATGATGCATTTCATGAGTATCACTGTGGCGCCCTCCAAACCCGGGTCAGAAGTTTGGGGTCCACACACACACCTTAATTATAACCTGCTTATAACAATAATAAAGATAATAATAATATATGCAGTGACCCTACTTACCAACCACCACGGACCGCAACAGGTTAAAGTATGCACACAAGCCAAACACACTAATATATTACAAACCGTTCAAATCCCAACTATTTCAAATTCAAACTGAGTATTAAACATTATTACAAACTTTCACAAACTTAAATTATTCCAAAAGAAGCCTACTAGCTCAGCTTTCTCAACCTGAACCCCTAGCTCTCGCGCTGGACTGGGGATCCTCTTTACCAACTAGTTCCTTTTTAACTGGAAAGAATATAAACAACATCGCACAAATGAGCTAACTAGCTCAGCAAGTCACAATGACAAAATTGAGAATAATGATCATCAGGTGAATATGATTATGATATCAAGTGAACAATGGATTAGGATTTAGAATTGGATATTATACTTTTAATTTAAAAACCAAGGTTAGGCTGCTGATCAGTCACGCACTAACCCCGAGCAAGGCACACAGCATTGCTCTAACTACTGGATCCAAGGCACACATTGGCCTAACTTGACCATTATATGGTCTGACCACGAATCTGGTCCACAATTTTATAAAAACAATCCAATTCTAGCATAATAACAGAATATGTAATAATAAACAATAACCGAAATCATTAACAACAATAAATGTTTAACAATGAAAGGGTTTAAATCCTTGTAAGGATCAACAAGGTACTTTCAAAGCTTGAATGCTGGGTAATGAAAGAATTGGATAACAAAGGAAACAACGTTTCAGGGTTTCAAGGATTTGGTCTTTCAAAGCATAAGATATCATAGATTGAGTATATAATAATTCAGTTCAGTGTCTGGTATTTAGTTTGTATGTATTTGTGGAGTAGTATCGTAGATTTGTGGTTCGTGTTTGGGTATACAATAATCAATGGATTAGAAAGAATATGGTTCATAGCTCAAGAACAATAACTGAAATCAGGATTTAGGTTTCCGTGCCTCAAAGCACTTGCAATGTCAACAAGACTATCAAGAATTACAATATCTCGAGAAAGTTCAGAACACTTGCCTGATATTAGCTTACTATCCTGCACTTGCTTTCAATCACAATCATCTTACTCCTCAACTACCTGTTTCCCTTTCCTACGCCTTGCCTCTTCTGCTCACATATCATAAGCATCTATCAATCATCAACTCACAGGATTCTATTCAACACATACTTCTATCTACCCTTCGTTTTACCCAAATCCGTTTAACGGATTGAAAGTTATGCAATAATCAAGTAAACACAAAATATATAGACCGATAGTCAATTAACAAGTCACATATAGCATATAATACATCACGTAATCAATGATATATCATTTATAAAGAAGTCTCGGGTCATAAATAGGCTTTCTGGTATTTAAAATGATTTTTAAAATATTTTTCGGAATTAAAACGGGTCGTTGGATCAATTTCGGAATAATAAACAGGGTTCGGTTGGCCAATTCTGGTTCCGAAACAATTTTAGAATAATTATCGAGCCTTGGAAATAATTTAGAATAATATTTTAAAGCTCGAAACTATTTTTCGGATTTTTTAAATCATTTTAAAATAATTAAATCTAATTAAATAATTAATTAAAAATCAATTAATAATTAATTAAATCAATTAATCAATTAATTTTCGAATTAATTGACTAATTAATCAATTAAAAATTAGCTGAAATTAATTAACTGATTAATTCAGATTTATTTGTGAATAAAAAATAATTTTCGGAATTAAAATAATAATTTTTAGAATTTTCAGAAATTAAAAACGAATTTTTATAATAAAAATAAATAGGAAATATGATTTTTAAACATTTTTAAAACAGAAATCCAATTTTTGCAAAGTCTGGAAACTACAGGGACCAAACTGCATCGTTTTCAAAACTGCAGGGACCAAACTGCAATTTTGCAGTCCAGTCGCCGGAAAAAGTCGGGGGTGGCCGGAGAACACGTTCCCGGCGTCCTCACCCCACCAACACCTCCAGATCACATCTACAGGTTACTAGGAACACAACCATGCAATCAAAACAACCTAACAATCCCTGAGTTGGCCGGAATTTGGCCGTGAAATTTTCCAGTTTCCGGCGAACATCGGAAAACTTCAAAACACAACTCCCTTCTCTACAGACCTCGTTGGTTCATGAGACTTATACGACTAGATTGCAAATTTCACAGAGAACACAACCCACTATAACACAACATCAATCTATCACAGAATAAGAAACCCCCAAATTTCAATTAAGAACATTCATACAGGTTATAAACCCTAATTTTAAAATTCGAAAATCAAACTCAAATTTGAACATGTTATTGAACTCCAAATCAGACGTATGACATATGAAAATCATCAGGAAAACAAGCTCTACAACATGCAATCATCAAATCATACAAACAATCATCCGAACAAATATTCATATTTTTAATATAATAAATTCGAAAATAAATAAATTTTTAGAAAAATAACCTTGATTTCTGCAGGTGTATGGATTACAGAATCTGGTATAGCTCTTCAAGACCTTCAGATTGGTTACTCGAGCTTTCCAAACCGAATTCAATAACACCTCCAAATGCTTGTTTGATTCTTAGAACAGTTTTAGGAAATTAGGGTTTTTCTCTGAAAATTATATAATTATCTGTCTGCAAATGATTTTGATACGAAATAAAATACGGTAAAAGGCTATTTATAATTACGGAAAATTAGTATCCCGTTGGATCATTCCAGATATAAAATGGTATGTTTATTTATAAAAACTGATTCAAACGGTATCGATTTTCGGGATAATTATCCAAATCAGTACAATTTGTACTGCGGTCTTGGTCTCAGCGCCTAGTTACGTATTACGAAGTGATAATTATGATAGTTTAATAAAAAACTCCCGTTTACCGAGAATACGGGTTTTATTGATTTACCGAAACGAATATTGTATCGAAAATGTTGCGCCGGGACCCGCGCAGGACAAACCGTACGCCGGATTGAAAAAGTCGAAACATGGAATATGCTCGGAATATTACAATTAGGGTAGGAAGGAGTTCTCGGAAGAGTTTCGGGTTCCAAAAACGTAACAACGGTTGACGTCGGTTGGTTCCCGTTTTTATAAAATAGATTTTAATTACCCAGAAAAAGATTTTAGAAATTTCATATGATTCTTATAAATCCATAAATCAATATAAAAATAATTAAGAAGATATAACAATTATCTATATTTTATTTTGGACATATAAAAATTAAAATACTCAATTAATATTATTTTTGAATATTCAAGTACAGATAACACCTAACAATTAGCTTACAGAATAGATACTGAACACACATAATAATTATATAATAGCAAAAATAATTACACGATATATCCCGGATATTACAATCACAAGGGTGTATCAAAGTATGTATAAGAAATGGCCTTCAGCCTGTAGGAGAATCGGGTATTAGATGAACAATGATCTTACAAGGTTTAGTTCTTTGATGTCACAAGGTATGGTGGAGCATAAAAGTTTCTGTATGTTTAAGTAATTATGTTCCAGTGTTTGGTATATGATGGGTATATATTTGTGGAGTAGTATCGTATTTGTGTGGTTTAGTATCTGGTAATTCAATAAGAAATGGTTCACAAAGAATAAGGCTTACGGCTCAAAGATCAAATGATGTGGCTCAGGTTCAAGGCTGAAGGATTCAAAGTACTTACAATATAAAAAAGAACTACTTTGACTACTTAAAAATTTGCCATGAGAGAATTTTAAAATATTTGCATTATATCTCAAAAAAAGTTTAGAAGTACTTGCCTTATCACAATTAATTCCAATTTCACTCGTACTTGTCTACTGACTTTATTCAACAACCACTCGTCTACTTTTCTATGCCTTACTTCTATTCACTGATCACCTGCTGTATTTTCTACGCATCGATTTCATTTTCTGATCACATGCTTCCCTTTTCTACGCCTTGTCTACTCTGCTAGGCATTATAAGTATCTATCAGTATTCATCTCGCATTATTCTAATCGTCACATGGACGTCATAAGGTTTCATCTACCCTTCGTTTCACCCAAATCCGATTTACGGATTAAAAGTTATGCTAAAACAAGTAAACACTGATCACATAGACCGACAGCCAAACAAATAAGTTACATATAACACATAACACGTCAAACAATCAATGAAATTTTATTTATAAAGAAGTCTCGGGTCATCAACAGTCTTTCGGGTATTTAATATGATTTTTAAAATATTTTTCGGAGTCAAATCGGGTCGTTGGATCAATTTTAAAGCAATAAACAGGGTTTGGTTAGCCAAATCTGGCTTTAAAATAAATTTTATAATAATTATCGAGCCTTGAAAATAATTTAAAATAATATTTTAAAGCTTAAAACTATTTTTTATAATTTTTAAATCATTTATAAATAATTAAATCTATTTATTAATCTTAGGCACAAAACACGCGCTAATAATTCACGCAAGTATACGCGTTCGCAAGTAATATAGAATAATTTCTAGTTCATTCCCACAGAGACTCAGACTAATTATGTTCAATTAACACTTGCTCACCAATGTATGATTACTTCTCAATGTCAAGACTAAAACACGTAGATTTGATTAACTAATTATTAACTATAATTAACTACGAGAATTAAACACTTAATTGATACTTGAATTAACAATATTAAACACACATGAGATCATAACTTCATTACTACTTCCTTCAATAGTTATTGTTATTACCCTTAGCATGTATCGGTGATGATATTAATCGAACAACACGAAAATGATAAAAGCCAACTTTCGTTGTACTAATACCATTCTACCAAACATCCACAAATAAGATAGAAGTTGAATAGGCATCAATTATGTTGAGACCCTATATGTCTACAAAATTTGACAACATAACGATTTAAACACAAGTTATTCCTTATGATTACACAGGGAAAGTAAAACGGTTAGAGTTACCCACTAATCATGCATACACATACATGAACCTATGCTAGCATGGCAAGTTCTAAACCTCAAGATCTACCGTCGCTTCACAAGAGATTAACACCCTATCTTATATGTTCGCGACGCACATAAGACGGATAAGCGCAACCTATACTAGATATCATACAATCATCACACACTAAGGTATTAAACAACTTACTAAAGAATTCCATAGTAAATCCGTTACGACCTCGTGATCACGATTAGCCCATGATAGAACTCATCGTCACCATGGGTTTATATGAAAACATGATAATAACACACAAGATAAACTAAATAAAATACTTATTAAAACCAGAGTACGTCATAAGAGTAATGAGATTCAAAGTAAAGAAAACTAGCATCCACCGATACAACGAATAAAAGAATCACAAGAAAACGTATGCTTCCTCTTCTTCGTTGCGATGTGCTAAAACGGTCTTCTTCCTTCTCTCCTTGCTCCTTGATTGATACCACGATTCATCACATGTGAAACGTCTCTGAAAACTACTTATATAGAAGCCCCACAAGACCCAGCCATCTCAGAAGTCAGAAGTCCAACAGAAATAGAACTCTAAAAATCAATATTTAATTTTACGACCCTGAGCAGGCCGCCCAGCAATCCTGAGCGGGCGCCCAGCTTCCTGAGCGGCCGCCCAGCCAGGCTGAGCGGGCGCCCAGCACCTTACTGGAAAAATGCTTATTTTTCTCCCGTTTTCTGCTACGTTCTACTCCTAACTTCCCACTTCCAATGCCAAGCACATACCTAGGCTTATTCCTGATGAAATCTCTCCACAAATGCAAGTAATACCCGGAAATACACAAACACTAGAAAAATGCATCAAATACACAAAATACTTGATTTCAAGGCATCAATTCAAGCCATTATAAGACGTTCTAAGTGGTATACAATGCCACTTATCACACCCCCAAACTTAAATTGATGCTTGTCCTCAAGCATCACAGACTCAAAAACAAAACAAAAACATGCATGAATGCAATCTATATGAAATGCAGCGATCCCCCTCAAAATGACTAAACCAACCAATTCATAACATCTCAACAAATGCAATTAGGCGAATAAAGATCAATCAAATCATGCAAACTAACATACAACCAGAAACGTGGTGTGTGCGGATGCTTAACAGATATGCTTCGAAACTAGATCATTTATCATAACTCGACTATCCTCAAGGCAATCACATGATTATACGAAGAATAAATTCTAGGCACAAAATGACTTATAACACTTCAAGATTACTGGAGCTTATTACGGAATCATGCTTCTATTCAACACAATAACAAATGCTTATTTGACTGTGCAATGAGTGAGGTTCACAAACGACTTATGCAATGGCATCCATTTAGCGAGCGTTAGATTAGTGGATCCGAGACTGTAAAAGCCTTAGGTCACTAGGTACAAAGTCCCCTAAGAACTTAATAACTCGAATACCAAAGAGCCCACTCGTGATCAATTATGCATTAACTCTTTATTTTTTTCTTTTTTTCTTTCTTTTTTTTTCTCTTTTTTTCTATTTTTTTTCTAATTTCTGAGCAAGTTCGTTTCACTCCATCTTGCTCAACCCTAGACTACTCGCATAAAAATACTGAGCCGGCTACTAGCCATTTGATGCCTGGCCACAATTAGCAATGAATTCCAATTTTTACTCCAATTTTTTCTTTTCATGCCTTTTATCATTAAGAGCCTATCATAAATTCTAAGCATAATCAATAGATTAACCTCAAAAACCATCAAACCATGACAACAATCTAGTCCTTAAGCAACTCTAAGACATAGTGAAATTACAAGTGTTTCTAGCATGCATGTCAACCTACAAGACTCAACATCACTCTAACGCTATCACTACACTTGCATCAATATCACAAATCAATCGGTAAAGCAACGTAAAAGGGATCATGGTATATACATGAGCTAAATGACATGATAAATAAAGCTATAAAATAAAAATAAAAACTATATGGCAAAAATATGCAATTATATGAACTAAACTTATCATGAATATGCAACTACATGACACACACACAAAAATATTCCTTAACTACCACCCCCAAACTTAATATCTTCACTGTCCCCAGTGAAGGTAGTAGAAAAGAACACAGGGTATACCTACTCGGAGAAATCATCATCATCACCCTCATAGGGTGGAGTATCAGGAGGCGGATAAGCAGAGTCCTCACCAAAAACAGGCCACTAGATGTCAGCTCCAAGGCCTCTGAAAGCAGTCCTAAGTACAAGGGTGAGCTCCTGAGCAAACCTACTCTGCGACTCATACATCGCATCCATCCTCCTTGACAGCCTCCTATACTGGGCATCAGCCATCCCAGCACCCTCCTGAGCTCTAGAAGAGCCTGCCTCATCATGACCCGGCCTAGCCATGGTAGCACCAACTGCTGGACGTCCTCCTGGAAGATGATAACCCAACCCATGCTCCTCGGGCTCTCCACCCGTCCACTCCTGCATCGCATTCAGAGTCGCTGAATCAATAGGAGCGGCCGACATCTACAACTGCTCGTGAGAAGGTCAATAAACTCCCATTGCTCGGCATAGCTTCGTGATAGTGGATGCATAAGGGATGTTCATGTGCTTCGCTCCCCTCAAAACTTCAAAATCCCTTGGTAGATGAAGTCACCAAGGTCCACATAATACTCCTCATTCAAAATACCCCATAACAACCTTGCTCGCTCAACTATAACCTCATATGCATGTGAAATAGGCAGAATATTAGCACAAATAAAGGCATTCCATGCACGGGTTCCGCTGTCGCTGTCCAATCAAACGACGAATCGTCGCGGCCTGATAATCAACTGTAAGCCCACGAACAACAGTAAACCCATTCTTTTCAGCTTTTGCGTTCGTATAAAACTCGTGAACCACGCTCATCGGAACCGCCTCCGGCGACTCACAAAAAGAAATCCACCCCTTTTCAGCAATCATTGGCAATAACTCACCATCCCTCCCCGATGGTAAGAATCCCCTCTCCTTCAGAATTGACTTAGCCAGAAGTCTAGTATACTCTTTCTCAGCAGCCCTATCAAACAAACGAGGTCTCGCAGCAGTTCCCCTCGAAGAATCAGCAGTAGGAACGGTGTTGCTGCTATCAATAGTTCGGGATCTCTTGGGTGCCATTGAAACTGAGAAAAAGTGTTTAAGAGTTGTGTTTTGAGTGTAGGAGAGAGTTTTAAAGTTGAAAGTATGTGGGAGTGTATATGGAGGAGTTGTATGTATATATAGGGTAGGACTTAGGGTTAAAAATTGAATAGGAGTGGGGTTGTGAGGAAAAAAAACGTAGGTTATTGTGGCGCCCTCCAAACCCGGGTCAGAAGTTTGGGGTCCACACACATACACATACTTTATTTATAACCTGCTTATAACAATAATAAAGATAACAATAATATGCAGTGACCCTATTTACCAACTACCACGGATCGCAACAGGCTAAAGTATACACACAAGCCACACATCTACTTATATTACATACCGTTCAAATCCCAATCATTCAAACTCAAACTGAGTATTAAAATTTATTACAAACTTTTACAGACTTAAATTATTCCAAAAGAAGCCTACTAGCTCAGCTTTCTCAACCTGAACCCCTAGCTCTCGCGCTGGACTTGGGATCCTCGTTACCAACTGGTTCCTTTTTAGCTGGAAAGAATATAAACAACATCGCACAAATGAGCTAACTAGCTCAGCAAGTCATAATGATAAAACTGAGAATATGATCATCAATAGAACATGATTATGATATCAAGTAAACAATGGATTATGATTTAGAATTGGATATTATACTTTTAATTAAAAAACCAAGATTAGGCTCCTGATCAGTCACACACTAACCCCGAGCAAGGCACACAACATTGCTCTAACTACTGGATCCAAGGCACACATTGGCCTAACTTGACCATTATATGGTCTGACCACGAATCTGGTCCACAATTTTATAAAAACAGTCCAATTCTAACATAAGAACTGAATAAGCAATAATAAATAATAACCAGAATCATTAACAACAATGAGTGGTTAACAATGAAAGGGTTTCAATCCTTGTAAGGATCAATAAAGTAATTTCAAAGCTTGGATGCTGGGTAATGAAAGAATTGGATAACAAAGGAATCAATGTTTCAGGGTTTCAAGGATTTGGTCTTTCAAAGCATAAGATATCATGGATTGAGTATATAAGTAATTCAGTTCAGCGTTTGGTATTTAGTTTGTATTATTTATGGAGTAGTATCGTAGATTCGTGGTTCGTGTTTGGGTATACAACAATCAATGGTCTAGAAAGAATCAGGTTACGGCTCAAGATCAATAACTGGAATCAGGGTTTAGATTTCTGTGCTTCAAAGCACTTGCAATATCACAGGATTATCAAGTACCACAATATCTCGAGAAAGTTCAGAACACTTGCCTGGTACTAGCTAACTATTCTGCTCTCGCTTCCAATCACAATCATCTTATTCCTCAACTACCTATTTTCCTTTCCTACGCCTTGCCTCTTCTGCTCACATATCATAAACATCTATCAATAATCGACTCATAGAGTTCTATTCAACACATACTACTATCTACCCTTCGTTTTACCCAAATCCGATTAACGGATTGAAAGTTATGTAATAATCAAGTAAACACCGAATATATAGACTGATAGTTAATTAACAAGTCACATATAGCACATAATACATCACATACTCAATGATATATTATTTATAAAGAAGTCTCGGGTCATAAATAGGCGTTCGGGTATTTAAAATGATTTTTAAAACATTTTTCAGAATTAAAACGGGTCGTTGGATCAATTTCGGGTTAATAAACAGGGTTCGGTTGGCCAATTCTGGCTCCGAAACAATTTTATACTAATTATAGAGCCTTGGAAATAATTTAGAATAATATTTTAAAGCTCGAAATTATTTTTCGGAATTTTTAAATCATTTTTAAGTAATTATATCTAATTAAATAATTAATTAAAATCAATTAATAATTAATTAAATCAATTAATCAATTAATTTCCAAATTAATTGACCAATTAATCGATTAAAAATTAACTGAAATTAATTAACTAATTAATTCAGATTTATTTCTGAATTAAAAATAATTTTCGGAATTAAAATACTAATTTTTAGAATTTTCAGAAATTAAAAACAAATTTTTATAATAAAAATAAATAGAAAATATGATTTTTAAACATTTTTAAAACAGGAATCCAATTTTGCAAAGTCTGGAAACCTGGGGGACCAAACTTCATCGTTTTCAAAAGTACAGGGACCAAACTACAATTTTGCAGTTCCAGTCGCCGGAAAAGTCGGGGGTGGCCGGAGAATTCACCTCTGGCATCCTCCCACCATCATCACCTCTAGAATTAAACTACATAACACCAGGAACCTATATCTGCAATCAAAATTCATCAATAACCCCAGACTTGGCCGGAATTTGATCAAGAAACTCGCCGGTTTCCGGCGGGTTCGACGTAAACTTCAAAACACAACTCCCTTCTCTACAGACCTCGTTGATTCATGAAACTTGTACGACTAGATTACAAATTTCACAGATAATACAATACACTATACCACAACATCAATCTATTTCAGAATAAGAAACCCCCAAATTTCAATTAAGAACATTCATACGGGTTATAAACCCTAATTTTAAAATTCGAAAATCAAACTCAAATTTGAACATGTTATTGAACTCCAAATCAGACATATAATATATCAAAATCATCAGGAAAACAAGCTCTACAACATGCAGTCATCAAATCATACAAACAATCATCCGAACAAAAATTCATATTTTTAATAAATTTAATTCGAAAATAAATAAATTTCCAGAAAATAAACCTTTGATTCTGCAGTGAAACAAAGATCAGAATCTGATAGAACACTTCAAATCCTTCGTTTTGGTTACTCAAGCTTTGAAAACAGAGATCGGTAACGCCTTCGTTTTGCTGTTTGATTCTTAGAACAGTTTTTTGTAATTAGGGTTTTTCTTTGAAAATTATAGAATTAACTATCTGCAAATGATTTTGATACGAAATAAAATACGGAAAAAGGCTATGTATAATTACGGAAAATTAGTATCCCGTTGGATCATTCCGGATATAAAACGGTACGTTTATTTATAAAAACTGATCCAAACTGGTATCGGTTTTCGGGATAATTATCCAAATCAGTACAATTTGTACTGCGGTCTTGGTCTCAGCGCTGGTTACACGTACTACGAAGTGATAATTGGGATAGTTTAATAAAAAGCTCCCGTTTATCGAAAATACGGGTTTTATTGATTTACCGAAACGAATATTGTATCAAAAATGTTGCGCCGGGACCTGCGCAGAACAAACCGTACGCCGAATCGAAAAAGTCGAAACATGGAATATGCTCGGAATATTACAATTAGGTTAGGAAGGAGTTCTCGGAAGAGTTTCGGGTTCCAAAAACGTAACAACGGATGACGTCGATTGGTTCTCGTTTTTATAAAATAGATTTTAAATACTCGGAAAAAGATTTTATAAATTTCATATGATCCTTATAAATCCATAAATCAACATAAAAATAATTAGGAAGATATGACAATTATCTATGTTTTATTTTGGACATATAAAAATTAAAATACTCAATTAATATTATTTTTTTGAATATCCAAGTACAGATAACATTTAACAATTAACTCACAGAATAGATATTGAACACACATAATAATTATTTAATAGCAAAATAATTACACGATATATCCCGGATATTACATCCTTCCCCCCTTAAAAGGATTCTGTCCTCAGAATCTCCTAAGAAAACAAATGAGGGTACTTTTCTCTCATATAACTTTCTAACTCCCAGGTTGACTCTTCAACCTTTGGGTTTCTCCACAATATTCTTACTAACTTTACCACTTTATTTCTCAATACTTTCTCTCTCTCCTCTAGAATCTCTATCGGACTCTCTACATATGACAAATCTGCCTGAAGCTCTATTGGCTCATATTCTATTACATGCCTGGAGTCTGGATTATATTTCTTGAGCATCGATACGTGAAAAACATTGTGAATGTGCTCCATGTGCGGGGGTAACGTCAACTCATAAGCTACTTTGCCAACGCGCTTTAAAATCTCAAAAGGTCCGACATATCTTGGGCTTAGCTTTCCTTTCTGTCCAAACCTCGTTAGTCCTTTCCATGGTGATACTTTCAGTAATACCAAGCTTCCTTCTTCAAATTCCATGTCTTTCCTTGACTGATTTGCATATTTCCTCTGACGATCTTGTGCAGCTATCAATCTCTTCTGGATAATTTCAACAATTTCCTTTGTCTGCTGTACCAGTTCAGGTCCAAGTATCTTGCGTTCTCCTACTTCGTCCCAATATATTGGAGATCTACATTTGCGTCCATAAAGGGCTTCATAGGGTGGCATCCCAATGCTGGTATGATAACTGTTGTTGTAAGCAAACTCTACCAGAGGTAAATGTTCGTCCCAACTTCCTTTGAAATCAATAGCACAAACACGTAACATGTCCTCGATTGTCTGGATCGTTCTTTCACTTTGGCCATCCGTCTGGGGGTGATAGGCCGTACTCATATTCAGTCTTGTTCCCAAACATTCTTGAAAACTCTTCCAAAATCTTGAATTAAACCTTGGATCTCGATCAGATACAATAGACACAGGAACTCCATGACGAACTACAATTTCCTTCAGGTACATATGGACCAACTTGTCGAGCGAAAATCTTTCATTTATAGGCAGAAAATGAGCTGACTTGGTAAGTCTATCCACTATAACCCAAATGGCATCATGATTAGCCCTTGTCCTTGGTAATCCAACTATGAAATCCATGGAAATATGTTCCCATTTCCACTCTGGAATCTCCAATGGCTGTAACAATCCACTTGGTCTCTGATGCTCTGCTTTAACTCTCTGACAGGTATAACATTTGCTAATCCATTCCGTGATTTCCCTCTTCATGTCTGGCCACCAATAATTCTTCTTTAAATCTCTGTACATTTTGGTACTCCCTGATGGAATACCTTAAATTATGTGCCTCCTGTAAAATTTCATTTTTCAGCTCCATCACTGGTGGAAGCCAAATTCTAGATGAAAACCTCAGAATACCTTGATCATCCTTTTGCGAGCATAACTCTTCACCTACCAAACGATTTATATCTTGATCCATTACATCTTCCTGACATTTCTTTATTTTCTCAAATAATTCTGGTTGGAAAGTCATACTGTAAACTTTCGCTTCCTCAGGCTTGCAAACTTTAATCTCCAATTCCAATTTCTGAAATTCCTTATATATGTCTTCAGGTACTGATAACACATTCAACCTTTCCTTCCGACTCAATGCGTCTGCTACCACGTTCGCTTTACCGGGATGATAATTAATCGAGCAATCATAGTCTTTGATCAACTCTAACCATCTCCTTTGTCTCATATTAAGTTCCTTCTGTGTGAATATGTACTTTAAGCTTTTGTGATCCGTGAAAATCTCGCACTTTTCTCCATACAAATAATGTCTCCAAATCTTCAAAGCAAAAACTATGGCTGCTAGCTCCAAATCATGAGTAGGATACTTCTGTTCGTGTGGTTTCAATTGCCTTGACGCATACGCAATCAACTTTTCGTGCTGCATTAGAACACATCCTAATCCTTTGTGAAAAGCATCACTATAAATTACGAAATTCCCTTGATCATCTGGAAGTGACAAAACAGGTGCCGTGATCAATCGTTGCTTCAACTCCTGAAAGCTTTCCTCGCATTTGTCATTCCATATAAACTTCTCATTCTTTCGTGTAAGCTTTGTTAATGGTGTGGCAATCCTCGAGAAATTTTGAACAAATCGACGATAATATCCCGCCAATCCTAAGAAACTTCTTACCTCGGTGGGTGTTTTCGGTCTCTCCCAATTCATAATTGCCTCAATCTTTGCCGGGTCCACTTTGATCCCTTTATTACTAACTATATGCCCTAAGAACTGAACTTCCTGTAGCCAAAACTCATACTTCGAGAATTTAGCATATAACTTATTTTTCCTTAAAATCTCCAAAGCCGTTCTCACATGTTCCGCATGATCCTCTTCCGTCTTTGAATAGATTAAAATATCATCTATAAACACAATAACAAACTTATCCAAATACTCCTTAAAAATTCTGTTCATCAGGTCCATATACGCTGCCGGGGCATTGGTCAATCCAAAAGACATCACTAAAAACTCGTAATGTCCATACCTTGTTCTGAAAGTTGTCTTTGGTATATCTTCTGGCTTGATCTTTAGTTGATGATATCCTGATCTTAAATCAATTTTGGAGAAATACTTGGCTCCCTTCAACTGGTCGAACAGATCGTCAATTCTGGGTAACGGATACTTGTTCTTGATTGTCAGCTTGTTGAGCTCCCTATAGTCAATACACAGTCTCATGCTTCCATCTTTCTTCTTGACAAATAATATCGGGGCTCCCCATGGGGATACGCTGGGTCTGATTACTCCTTTCTCTAACAGCTCTTGCAATTACTTCTCTAGCTCTTTCATCTCAACATGCGCCATTCTGTACGGGGCCTTGGATACTGGTTCTGTTCCAGGTGCTAAGTCGATCGCAAATTCAATTTCTCTGTCTAGAGGAAGTCCTGGTAACTCATCGGGAAATACGTCTGGAAATTCATTCACAACTGGAATATCTTCAAGTTTTGTTGGTTCTTGACTTCTGTCAATCACATATGCCATGAAATGCTCACATCCTTGTCGTAGTAACTTCTTGGCTTGAATCATCGTTAAAAACTTCTTTACTTGTTTTTGACCCTTGAACGTTATTATCCTTTCATCAGGCGTCTTCACCATTACCTTCTTATTTTGACAATCTATCTGGGCATCGTGCTTAGATAACCAATCCATCCCTAATATAACGTCAAATTCTCCTAACTTAAATGGTATCAAATCTACACAAAACTTACTACCAGAAATCTTAATCTCACAATTCCCACAAACTTAATTAACAGATACACATTCTTGATTTGCTAATTCCACAGTCATTATTTCATTTAAACACTCAACTGGATAATTTAACTTACTAACAAAATCTTGTGAAACAAACGATCGAGTTGCTCCCGAATCTATTAACACTTTGGCACATAAAGAATTCACATTAAGCGTACCTGCCACGACATCCGTATCTTGGATCGCATCCTTCACTGACATGTCAAAAACTCTAGCCCTTGGAGTCTCATTCACTGCTGGGGTAGATCCCATAATCCTTAATGCATTACTGACTGGGGCTGATGTCTTGCAATCCCTGGCCATATGTGCTGGCTTTCCACATTTAAAGCATGTAAATCCAATGGCTGGAACCTTTACTGCTGGATTCTGGATAGGCTGATCCTTACTTGCTGGTTCTCTTGCTTGCTGATTTTGGCACTCCCTCGAATAGTGCCCTTTCTAGTTGCATTTAAAACATACCACATTCAACTTATTACAAACTCCTCCATGCTTCTTTCCACATACTTGACAATCTGGAAAAGTTAGTCTCAACTGATTTGGCTGATTTGTATTAACTGGACGGTTGCTCTGGCCTCCGTCTCCTGTATTCTGTTTTCTGAAATTAAAATTTCTCCCTGGCTGAAACTTGCCCTTCTTAAAATTTGGAAACTTCCCTGGTTGTGACTGACCCTCACTTCCCTCAACCTTCCTTTTCTTGCTTTCTTTCTCCTTCTGGAACATCTCACTCTCTGTCTCTGCGATCATAGCAATTTGTACTACTCCTGCATAGGTATCCAATTCAAAAATGGCTACCTTCCCTCTGATCCAGGGTTTCAAACCCAGCTGGAATCTTTTAGCCTTCTTTCTGTCAGTATCCACATACGACGGTACATACCTTGACAATTCCTCAAATTTACCCTCATAATCTGTTATCGACATGTTCCCTTGCTTTAATTCTAAAAACTTCAGCTCCATTTGATCCTGAACAAACTGAGGAAAATACTTTTCTAAAAACAATTCCTTAAACCTTTCCCAAGTAATAACATCTGTACCTTCCAATGTCTTCACCATCTCCCACCAATAGGTGGCTTCATTCTTCAGATAGTAACTTGAAACTCAACCTTCTGTTCCTCCTTTACTTTCACTAAGGCAAATGCCTTCTCTATTTCCTTTAACCACACATTTGCTTCAATTGGCTCTAAGGAACCCTTGAATTCTGGTGGGTTTACTGCCTGAAAAGTTTTGAAAGTTACCTGGGGGTTGGTCTGCCTTTGTTGTTGTTGTGCCAGGTGAACTGTTTGTTGGGCCAAGATTTGAAGAATCTAGGCTATTGCTGGGTCTATGGGTCCTGGGTTCACATTTGGGTTTGTATCATCTTGGTTGTTATTGTTGTTGGTTCCTTCATTCTGGGTGTTGGTGCGGGTATTTCTTCTGGGAGGCATTTTCTGTAAAGAATCAAACAACTTATTCAGCTTTTGAATCAAATCTTTGTATAAAAGAAAAGTTTTGTAAAACAGAGGTATCTCTTTTTGAAAACAGTTGTAACTAAGTAAATTGCATGCTTCTTTACAGAATATAAACAGTCATGGAAAACAGGGTACATGGTATCACAGGGGTATAACTGGTGCAATAGATAAGGTAAGGTAAAACAGGTGCAATAAAATAAATGATAGTGCTGGAAAGGAAAAAGGTACTGATATATATAGATCAAAAGTTTTAGGTAGTACAAGCGTAAAGACGCTTCAGAAGTAAAAGCAAAAGGGTACAACAACCTATTCACTAGTCAGCATAGCTAGTCTATAAATACAACTCAAAAGTCTACTGATACACACTACACACTACTGTACATACTATATAACCATCACAATACTGCTCAGTATCTCTATTTCTGGATCTCTGACTCAACTCCAAGGAAACTCTGGTCCTGCCAGCCTCTCAAAGTCCTCCATCACCTCAGTAGCCCAGCCCATCAGTGCATCAGGGCCTCTTCCAGGTAATGTAGCTCCATGTAGCCTAGCCTCAAGAACCCTCCTGTGTCACATGAATCTCCTCTCGAAGCTCCCTCACACCACGATCAACATCTGTAGTCCTGATGATATGCAGTAGCTCTCTAATCTGGGCCAACAAGGAATCACGCTCCAATAGAAGAGCCTCATACCGGTAATAAGGAACTGGGAGCAATGTATACTGGAATGAGGCACTCGCAACTGAATGCCCAGTGGAATCTAAATCCGCTGGTGGGGGTCCTCTGATAGGTGGCCTCATACCTGGTGGAATCGCCTGCAGTGGTACGGGCTGCAACACAGGTGGAGGTAGAATAGCCAATACTGGTGGAATGACAGGACGTGGATCCGATGATGGTGCTCCAACTGAAGGCTCTGAGTGATCAGCTGATACGGGAATAAAAGAGTCGGTCATCGCTGCTATCTGAAATCATATCGTAAGATCAGAATCTCAACTCATAACGCGAATTACACAAATACCAGATATACCGAAGCACTCAACCTCTCGACGTTCTATCTTTCTATTCCTTACTTCTAATCCTAACCCTCTACCCATTCCCGTCAACCTAGGCTTGTGTCAGTGACTTATAATCCTGTAGCTCTGATACCAAACCTGTGGCGCCCTCCAAACCCGGGTCAAAAGTTTGGGGTCCACACACACATACACATACTTTATTTATAACCTGCTTATAACAATAATAAAGATAATAATAATATGCAGTGACCCTATTTACCAACTACCACGGATCACAACAGGCTAAAGTATGCACACAAGCCATACATCTACTTATATTACATACAGTTCAAATCCCAATCATTCAAACTCAAACTGAGTATTAAACTTTATTACAAACTTTTACAAACTTAAATTATTCCAAAAGAAGCCTACTAGCTCAGCTTTCTTAACCTGAACCCCTAGCTCTCGCGCTGGACTGGGGATCCTCGTTACCAACTGGTTCCTTTTTAGCTGGAAAGAATATAAATAACATCGCACAAATGAGCTAACTAGCTCAGCAAGTCACAATGACAAAACTGAGAATAATGATCATCAATAGAACATGATTATGATATCAAGTGAACAATGGATTATGATTTAGAATTGGATATTATACTTATAATTTAAAAACCAAGGTTAGGCTGCTGATCAGTCACGCACTAACCCCGAGCAAGGCACACATCATTGCTCTAACTACTGGATCCAAGGCACACATTGGCCTAACTTGACCATTATATGGTCTGACCACGAATCTGGTCCACAATTTTATAAAAACAATCCAATTCTAACATAATAACTGAATAAGCAATAATAAACAATAACTAGAATCATTAACAACAATGAGTGTTTAACAATGAAATGGTTTCAATCCTTGTAAGGATCAATAAAGTAATTTCAAAGCTTGGATGTTGGGTAATGAAAGAATTGGATAACAAAGGAATCAATGTTTCAGGGTTTCAAGGATTTGGTCTTTCAAAGCATAAGATATCATGGATTGAGTATATAAGTAATTCAGTTCAGCGTTTGGTATTTAGTTTGTATGTATTTGTGGAGTAGTATCGTAGATTCGTGGTTCGTGTTTGGGTATACAATAATCAATGGTCTAGAAAGAATCAGGTTACGGCTCAAGATCAATAACTGGAATCAGGGTTTAGGTTTCTGTGCTTCAAAGCACTTGCAATATCACAGGATTATCAAGTACCACAATATCTCGAGAAAGTTCAGAACACTTGCCTGGTACTAGCTTACTATTCTGCTCTCGCTTCCAATCACAATCGTCTTATTCCTCAACTACCTGTTTTCCTTTCCTACGCCTTGCCTCTTCTGCTCACATATCATAAACATCTATCAATAATCGACTCATAGAGTTCTATTCAACACATACTTCTATCTACCCTTCGTTTTACCCAAATCCGATTAACGGATTGAAAGTTATGTAATAATCAAGTAAACACCGAATATATAGACTGATAGTTAATTAACAAATCACATATAGCACATAATACATCACGTACTCAATGATATATTATTTATAAAGAAGTCTCGGGTCATAAATAGGCTTTCGGGTATTTAAAATGATTTTTAAAACATTTTTCGGAATTAAAACGGGTCGTTGGATCAATTTCGGGTTAATAAACAGGGTTCGGTTGGCCAATTCTGGCTCCGAAACAATTTTATACTAATTATCGAGCCTTGGAAATAATTTAGAATAATATTTTAAAGCTCGAAATTATTTTTTGGAATTTTTAAATCATTTTTAAGTAATTATATCTAATTAAATAATTAATTAAAATCAATTAATAATTAATTAAATCAATTAATCAATTAATTTCCAAATTAATTGACCAATTAATTGATTAAAAATTAACTGAAATTAATTAACTAATTAATTCAGATTTATTTCTGAATTAAAAATAATTTTCGGAATTAAAATACTAATTTTTAGAATTTTCAGAAATTAAAAACGAATTTTTATAATAAAAATAAATAGAAAATATGATTTTTAAACATTTTTAAAACAGGAATCCAATTTTTGCAAAGTCTGGAAACCTGGGGGACCAAACTTCATCGTTTTCAAAAGTACAGGGACCAAACAGCAATTTTACAGTTCCAATCGCCGGAAAAGTCGGGGGTGGCCGGAGAATTCACCTCCGGCATCCTCCCACCATCATCACCTCCAGAATTAAACTACACAACACCAAGAACCTATATCTGCAATCAAAATTCATCAATAACCCCAGACTTGGTCGGAATTTGATCAAGAAACTCGCCGGTTTCCGGCGGGTTCGACGTAAACTTCAAAACACAACTCCCTTCTCTACAGATCTCGTTGATTCATGAAACTTGTATGACTAGATTGCAAATTTCACAGAGAATACAATACACTATACCACAACATCAATCTATATCAGAATAAGAAACCCCCAAATTTCAATTAAGAACATTCATACGGGTTAT